>NW_022983429.1:15000-25736 GCF_011762595.2 Tursiops truncatus | reverse complement strand
ACTGGGCTAAATGTGCCAGAACAGTGAAAAGGAAGAGACTTTCTCCAGGTGGAGCAAGATTGGTTCTTGTCTGGCATATTTAATGGGTCAACAGACACTCAACAGAACAAGTTATTCCACTCCTCTCCCCCTCCCCCTCAGGCCTTTGAAAACTTACCTTATCAAAATTAAAGCTAGATTCTGCTGTCAGTGGAAGCTCTTAATGAATGAATTTGGAATACTCAGATAATGCACTTGAAATCCTTTCAAACCACTGCAGTTGTGATATGCAGGGGCACATCCTACCTCTAGGGGGCAGTATCCCAAGAAGAGAGGGGCCCCGGGCTGAGAGCCCTGGGCACAGGCGGATGCTCACTTGAGCACTTTAGTTGAGATCATAGCACTGGCTTTTCCCTGGTTCCAGAAAGAAAGAAAAAGTCCCAGTTGAATAAGATGTAAAAGGCATTTTACCTGGCTTTTTGGAGAAATTAAAATTCTTCACATACACGTGCACTACACACACACTCACACAAGCACACGTGCGCACTCAGCACAACCCGCCTCTCCCCCAGTCACCTGCCAGATAGCACGATGTGCTTCTTTTGCTTAAAAGGTGATCTTTTCTCTGTAGCTGTGTGGCTGTTATTTTTTTATACATTTATTTTTCAAATAAACTCAAACTTCTAAATTATCTCAGAACGATTAAAGACACTCGGCTGTATTTTTGAGAGGGGAACTCCCCACCACATACATTCCAGGTTCGTAGTTCCATTGCTCTCTGGAGGGAATTGCTGGGGAATGCTTTGGAAACTCAAAGGTAACTCAACCTCTGTCGAGGTGAAAACATCTACTCTTCACTTGCCAAGGTCACGACTGAATTTCTCTTTAATTGGGTGGCTGCCTGAAGGCCCAGCGTGCTGTCTCTTATTCTTATTCATGCCTTTCTGTCACACCACAGATGGCGTTTCTTCCTTCCCGCCCCCGTGTTATCCGGTATCTACTTCAAAGAATCTGCAGCTCAGCTCTTCTCTTATTCATTTGCCTGCATCCTCACTAGACTGCATATTCTATACACTGTACTCTGGGGAGAATATCTTATTTTTGAATTCTCAGTGAGTAGCTTAACACCTGACACATAGTAGGAACACATGGTTGAATGTCGGTTGAATGAATGTCTTCCTCATCTTGGTGTATCCTATGCATAGTGTTTAAATATTCTCAGTATGTGATAAATTTGCATCACGTAAACCATTTCTGTGGAACACATATGGTGGCCTGCTTTCTAAATCAGGTTATCTTATGACCAGACCCTTTGGAATGAATCTTTGTTAGCCAACTACATTTTGGTGAACTTGTATGTGGCTTGAAACCCTTCCTTTTCCTTCGGAAAGCTTGGAAGGAAGCTTGAATATTAAAGAAAGTAGATGTCCCCACAGGCCCTGGGGACTCCTTCTACCTCCCCACAGGCCCTGGGGGCTCCTGCCATGGCTTTGCACCCAACAGCTTCCTTGAGCCTGCACCAAGGGAGGGGAAACAGAGGGGCAGTAAGGCATCCAACTGGTGGCTCTGGGGTTGGCTTTTCATGATAGGGAAAGAGGCAGGAAGGGAGGAAATGGCCTAATGACGGGGTGCTGTGACGTGAACCCATCCTGCACTGTGAAAGAACCAGTTCACAGCTTCCCTAGCGCCTGTGAGAAAGAAAAATTCTTCACACACATACCTGAAAAGCATTCTAATCCAGCCCCTAACTCCTCCTAAGGCCCCTCCACAGATCCCACGCTGCTCATGCAGCCAGCAAGTGGCACAGTAAAAGCTACGAGATCTTCCCATTAGAGCTGTGCCCCCAAATTCAACAGAGTGCCCTCAGTCTACAACCTGTTGGCAACTGAATCATCAAAATAAACAAGAGCGATTAGTTTCCCAACAGTAATAAAAAAATTACTCAAAGATTCAGTGTTTCTTCATCTGAAAAGAAATAAAGGGCATCATTAAAGTCTGTGGGCACCCTGACTATGGCTCTATGATGCCATCTACTTCCCCGAGGCCTCAATGTCTTTGTTTAGGTGACTATCCAACTCCTGGACTAAGAGCAACTTGGGGAAGGGACCTGGTCTCCTCCTCTGTGTCCCCAGAGCCCAGGACAATACCAGACACAAAGTCATCACACAACCCACATCTGTCCAGTCGATGGTGGATGACGCAGGGAAAGGAGAGCATGTAATCACGGACCCATCCACCGAAGTCTAGAATACCGAATTAGGGAGTGTCCCCTTGAAACCGGAAGGAGACACTTCTCAGATGAACAAAAGGGCAGGGGACTTTAAGTGGCATCTAGTCACTCAGCCAGCAAGCACTGTTTGACTTCCTTTTGTGCCCACCCTTTGCGGTGACACTCAAGAGACCACCACCAGGATGAAGTGGCGAGGCCTGGGTCCACCTTGGGCGCAGACTGATGGGACAGCCTTGGGCATGTTCCTCAACCTTTTTGGGCTTCAGTTTCCTCATCGGAACAAAGAGGAAACTGGTTTCCAGTTCTAACAATCTATTGTCTTCTGATTCGAGGAAGTATACAAAGAAGAAAACACAGATTTAAGAAGCATCCAGGAAAAAGGTGTAGACTAGCCATGTACATATGAAGCCGCTGTGCTGTTTCACAGAACCTCCTTTGGGGATGGATGGAACACTGGACAGGCCCTGAGTGCCAACTGTCACATTCAAGGTACACGCTGTTCTAAGGTGAAAGGATTCACAGGTCCTCACTGGCATGGGTCACAAAGTAAGGCCTGTCTCGAGCGGAAGAAAACATCTTAACGTGGCTGCCTGGTTTCTCTGTTGCCTCCCAGATTGCATGTGATTTTAACAACACTTCCTAGTGAACGCTTTCATCTTGCAAACCACATTCGGCGTCAGTAAGTGTCCCCAGGAATGCTTATTGCAGACAACCAGCAGTAATACTCCCAGGGGGAGTTGGAGAGATGCAGGCTGGGCTAGCGAGGGATGCTGTGATCAGAGATCGGAGCGGTGGGACTGGTAGACACGGCTTCACAGTGTGTGTTCCTTACATGTAGATCTGCAGAAAGAACGGGTCCCTAACCCTGAATGCAGCACGGACCCAGGCAGGAATCGTAATAAGCTGTTATGTGAGTCAACCTAGTAGAAAAGATACAGAATGCCCTTTTTTTTGGCTCCCTGCTTAACTCCATCTGAGCAAAATCTCAGGGTGAGTGGGAGGGAGGAGCAATGCGTGAGGCCATCCTTGAGCTGTCGCTGAGCCTGGGAATGATTCAGAGCCTGTGGCTCTGCGTCAGCCGACGCTGCAGCAGTTGGCTGGGTCCCTGAGTTGGCTGGTCCGTGTCCTCGTAGTTTGGCCACTCCCTTCTTGATTCCAAGCTACTGCTTAGATGTTCCTTCCCTTCCCTTCTCTTTCACTTCACCGTTACAGAGTTTCACAGTATTTGGCTTTCCCTGCATGAAGAGTACTCTCAGGGAAATATTATCCTATGACTCATCCCTCTCCTATTCTACACGCTTCCCTCAGAATCCCTTGACAAAGCAGATGGGGGCCTGGGGATACTGATCCAATGCTGGTAGGATTAACCCAGTTTCTACACAGCCTCAGTCGTGAAGCGTGAGGTTCTGTGGAATAACCGGGCCAGGGAAGGAGCCAGGTAAACGATAGAACCTTAGATTTAGGAGACCCACGTTCAGTTGTGGTTGGCATGACCAGACCACTCTGTCTGTGGAAGGAGCCCCGATCCGGGCATCTCTGCCCTGCCTTTTCTGGGTCAAGTGAAACGGTGTGCCTGGGGGTGATTTGTGTAACAGTAGAACCCTCTATCAACTCTCCTTCCATTAGCGTGCACTCCAGAAAAACACAAGAAAGGAATGTCAGTGGATTAATTATTTCAGGGGCGTCTGGGTCTCCTCTCGAGCGTGGGTGATGCCAGGAGGGAGGACATGGGAAGGGAAGGAGGCGCAGGCCAGGCAGGAATGGCCCTCTTCTTCTCCAGATGGAAGCTTCTCAGGACCTTTACCGTGTATCATAGGCATGTGGACTGCACTCACGTGGTCTTTTCCAGCAAGGGACTTGGAATTATTTTGCAAAGTTTTGCTCGTTTGATTCCCTAATAAATGTAACTGGAACAATCAGAATGGTGCCAGGCAGAGTGTGAGCCAGTGAACGCCCATTCCTGGAGATCTCAGACACGCTTAACGTAAAAGTACCCCAGCGCCTAGGGCAGCACCTGGCACATGGTAGCCCCTCAACACACAACTTATTTGATAAATGAAGGGTCGAATGAACTGGCCTCTGATGGTCCCTCCAATCCTTTCATTTTGATTAAACATATACTAGTTCATTTAGCCAAGTCACGGGAGAGAAGTTTTAGCCCAGCATAAACAGAACCTACTTCTTACTTTAAACACCTCTCAGAGAAAGAATGTGTTTCAAACCAGACCACCCGGCTGGTCCAAGTGTCCCAGAAGCTACATTGGGTTTAAAATGTTTGGATTTGCTATGACAGCCCACACACAGTTCATGTATAATTTCCTGATGGAAATTCATCGAAACATAAGGAAGAAGGACCTTGTGTACAAATTCAGTAATCAGCCTGGTAATTGATTAAAATCAGTAGAAATCAAACATGTTCTAGAATTTCTGAAAGGTCAGTTAGGCCACGTATAAGTTTATTAAGAAGTCTTTTTATGATGACAAGTAGAAGACCCCCACAACTTAATTTTTTACCTATAAGCATGGGCTTTACGAAACCTAGATATACACCGGTTTTAGTTTTCCATAAGCATGGGTTGAACAACTACCACATGCCTAGCCTTGTGCTGGGCGCTCTGGGGGACGCTGCAATCTTTTTATTGACTCAGGAAGACAAGAAAATTCATCATCAGCTAAATTATTTAACAACAGCATATGAGAGGCAACATTCAGATGACATATTGGTTATGAGCACAAAAGGACCAGAATTTCCTCAGTAATTACACGGGCCTGGGAGCACTGCTATAAGATGAACCTTCTTGCCCCTACCAAACAGATGTCAAGGCATTTAGTGAGCGGAAGGATGGCCTAACAGTAGCTATTTAGTGTGATAATGGCGTTTGATGGTTTGGACACAAACACCATTGTCACACTCCACAGCTCTGTTAAGGAAAATCGGTAGCCGTGAAAGTGTTAATTTCACCTGCACATTCCACCATAGCCACTGAGCATCACCAGAGAGCCTCGCCAGCTCCACAGAGAGACCTGAGCAAAGAAAAAGAGGGATAACGGGTTGGAGCATCTTGAGCAATGGAAAGAAACAAAGATGTCGGACTTCTGTGCTCTGGAACAGACAGGCTAATAAAGGGACCCACTGCCTTGTGGTCTGCTACCACCCACAATGTCCTCCCAGCAACAGGAAGGAAGACTTCCTCTAGAAATGAAGGAGAAATCTGTTTGCGTCAATTTTCTAAAAGGGCTAAGAGGGGCTTCCCTGGTGGCACAGTGGTTGGGAGTCCGCCTGCCGATGCAGGGGACACGGGTTCGTGCCCCGGTCCGGGAAGATCCCACATGCCGCGGAGCGGCTGGGCCCGTGAGCCATGGCCGCTGAGCCTGCGTGTCCGGAGCCTGTGCTCTGCAGCGGGAGAGGCCGCAGCAGTGAGAGGCCCGCGTACCGCAAAAATAAATAAATAAATAAATAAATAAATAAATGGGCTAAGAGAGAAAGAATCCCCAGAGGGAATCAATTTTAGGAAACAAATACTTAGTGGAAGCCCACATTATAAACTGTAATAACATGACTGGATTCATTGATCCTCGCTGACTCTCTCCTCACGATCTATCCCAACCCATCATCAGTAACTGTGGTCAGTTCTGCAGTCTAAGAACAATTCTTTTGCATGGGAACCTACCATTTAGACGAGCTGTAATCCACTCTCAGTAACAGCTGTTGGATACAGAGGCATCCAACGGGGCTCAGATGTCACATCTTACTCACCGCAGTGGTTTCCCACTGCAGTAGCGGGTGATAGATGAGAGGAGGGCAGGACAGGAGGAAAATGGAGAGAGGGGCACCATTCCATTTTTTTGTTAATAATACTCCTTTTCTAGCAAAAGGGAGCCTCCTGTGCATAAATTCCTTCTGGTTTACTTGATTTCTTGTTTAAAAAAAAAAAAAGGTTTCTGACTGATGTATGATCTCCTGCCCACAGTGGAGCATGAGAGCAAATAAAGCATTTTATCTCAGCCTTTCTTTTCCCCAAAATGCTGGAAATGGAGAGGGGTGGAGGCCAGTTTACTCTTTCCCCAAGATAACTGAGTTGTTAACCAGAGCATTGCTTCGGCCGTAAAATGGGCCCATTCTTAACTTGAAAATGAATCCTTCTGCCTTTTTTTTCAGTAAAAATGTCCCTTATTCACACGCAGACTGTGAAACAACCCTCTTCAACCTGGCCCGTGCGGTTGAGAGCGCACCACGGAAGCCACTCAGCTTCCGCGGGGTTGGAGTGTTGACCCCGCCTCTTTTTTTCTCTCGGTTTTATCGAGATATCTAGCATATTCATTTTAGGTGTAAAACATCAGACTTTTTCTGTTTTTTCTTTTCTTTTTCACTGTGTTGATTGCTCATCTTCCTACGAAGAGACTGACCTCCTTTGGTTCCTGTCTGTGACCCTGGCTCGCCTTTTCAGGGTGCAAGGTGGCAGGAAAGCGCTACCTGTCTCACTCTTAGACCTGCTGTCTTCAGGGGGAATTTTCCCCTGGGCATCTGGCAAGACTCACACCGAATACCAGCTCTAGAGTTCCAGCTGGCCCCCTTTGCTACCGCAAACCCCTGGCACGCTGGGTGCAGCCGCAGGGGACACACTCGTGTGATTAACCATCCCTGGTTCTTCCCTTCCCTACAGCGCCTCCTAACAACTTAGCCGGGCTCATCTGCTTTGTCTTTGCCCGAGGGACTAGAACAGAAAGCCCCCGTTCTTGGTCACTCTTGGGATGTTCTGACCATGGCGAGAGGCTCCAGAAATCTCTTAACTCAGTTGGAAAGAATCATCGGGAGGTGATCAATTCACTAGTGACAAAGGTCCTGGTAGGACACGCTTGGAGAGCTCTCTATCGGTCACGCTCCTGGGGTCATTTCACTTCAGAAGCTCATAGCAACGTCTGAGCCCTCCTGCACTTCTCCACGTGGGCCTTGTATGCCTTGAAAGCCTGAAGCTTTCGTTAACCTGCAAAAGACAGAAAAGGGAAGGAAGAGTAAACAGGGGAAAGAAGAAAAGAGAGGAGGTAGTTAATGTGTTAATGGTAAATCTTTACCAAAATCCTCCTCCAAATAAACCTCTATTTCTTTGGTCCGGGATATTCATGGCAAGGAAAAAGTCCTTGAATTTGTAGAAAAGATTTTCTTTTCTACCCATTTGTAGAAAGCTTTACCTATAAGGTTGTCCAGAGAGGCATCGTTTATAACAGTAAGAATTGCAAACAACTTAAATGTCCAATTATAGGAGAAGTGTGATATAATTATAGTCCCCCCTAGTCATTTAAGGTGATGTTGTAGAAAAATGCTTATTGACTTGGAAAGAGATTCAAGAGATGTTATCGAATGAAGAAGTAGTTTACAAAACTATATCCACAGTATGAGCCCCCTTCTGTGAAAAAAGGCATACATGCCTGGGGCAGAAACATCAACTATTAACCATGGAATTATGGCTTTGTTTTTTCCTTTTGCGTCTCTGCATTTATTCATTCTATAATTAATGGAATAGTTTTGTAAGGAGAAAAATAATTAGAATGTAAACATTTTTAAGAAGTTTTTTTTAGCGTGGATTTCCTAATAAAAATCCCTTCTTGCAAAACATTCTTCTGAAACTGGGAGGTTAGAATTTACCCTCTTCCTACTCTGCTTGTCAACAAGCTTGAAGAGTTAGCGCTGGGCTGAGAGATGGGCCACAGGCTAATTTCCTAGCAAATTATTAGCAAAATGCTTTATTAGGCAGTACAATTATTTTATGGTATTATGGCATCAATCAAACACATTTATTGAGTGCCTATTGTGTTCCTGGATTGTGAACAATTTAAAAATATAACAGCCATCATCTTTTATTACTTCGTTGATGGTTTCTGCAGGAGCGGTTGAATTCTGTCAACCTGCAAAGCAGTTTAAATGGGCAAGTAGAATGTTTTCATTTTTTTCAAATGCCATCCAATAATATGTCACTAATAAAAAAAAATTGGAAGTGGTTAATGCCAGGATCTACTTGGATATAGTTTTAAAAATTTAAATAGTCACTTCTCATTCTGCAGGTTTAAAACAATCTTTCATATTTTCAGATTTAACAACTGAACTTAAATAGCTCCAGCTAATAAAAAAAACTCAGAAAGTTTATAAGCTGGTTGGGAAATAATTACACCTGTTATTTCCTGTGAAAAAAATTAATCCTTAAAGATAAAGAGGTAGGAAATTAATTCAGGGTGATGTGTCCAAATGCCAGCAGTTTTCCACAGCTGGAAAAGGCCTTGGGGGATCGTGTTTAATTTCTCTCCTCTGATCTCAGCTACACAAATCTCCCACTGTCTCTCTTTGAGCCTTACTTCCTGAGAGAGGTTGAGTACCAGGCATTCCTAAATGGCTCTTTATTAAAATGAAACTTCTGTGCAGTGTCCCAGGCTCCCTTCCCTCACCTTCCCAACCTGGACAGAATCTCTAGACATTTCTAGCTGCTGTGGTCAATTCAGATTGCAGCTTTCCCATTGAGTTCATGGGTATGAAAAACAGGCAAGGCTGGATTTACTCTTTTTAAAGTTGGGCGTTTCTTTTCATAAATGGGGAGGGGGCAGGAAGAGGGAGTTCACTGAGAAGAAAGCCTTTACAAAGCCAATCCTCTAGCGAATTCACCAACCTGTAAGTATTCTGCATGCATCACACCTCCCTGTAAGATGTCTGAGATTCACAAGCACCAGGAATATCACAAAACTCCCTATGCTTTCTCAGGTCAGATATGGGCACGAGCGGCCTGTCTTTGCTTTCACATTTTATTTCCCAGGGTCTGGGAACATTCTAGGGCCAACTCCAGAGGGCTGAGAAACGAGTGCCTTGAGGACCGTGAAGTGTCACTTTGCTGCAAACCTAACCCTTCAGCACCTAAGAAAGATTCTTAAAAAGCAAATGATAAATGGTGATGCTTTTTTTTAATTCCAAATCCACGTTTCCTGTCATTTCAAATAGGTGTGTTAAAGACGTCAATTTGATTCTTTTAGACTATTATAGTCTAGAAGACAAAAGAAGTCAGTTGCATATGCCTGAGTCTTGTCATTTTGAAAGCACGTGGAAATTTTAAAATAGAATGTTCTTTTCCATAGGGAGCAAGGAAGCATTTCTTTTCTCATTGAAATCCATCTAGAGGGGAAATCAGGAAAGTTTATGCATGTGTCCATTATGCCCGTTATCGCCAACCAGAGGTGAGAGGGGATCACTGAGCAAATTCTCAGCCAAGTTGAGGTCTTCATAGACTCTTTTCAAAGAGAACTGCTGAGGCCTGGGGATTCCTAGGAACCAGTTTCATTTCTATGCAGGTGTCCAGCTATTTCCAGTGCTGTTCAGGGAACAATACCAGTTGGACAGAGGAAAAGCTCCAATGTTGGAGTTTTAGAAGTTGAGAAACAAAATGGAGGGAGCCCTGCGGTTGTGCTTGCCCTGAAACAGGGGGAAGGGAAGGACTTCTGGGCAAACAAACCTCCTAATTCCAGGTATCCTACGGGTGGAATCTTGTTTGAAGGCCTTGGTGTTACTGTTAAATCAGACCATCATAAAACAGGAAATGGCTTCATATACGGCCACTCCAAGGCCATGCCACCTCCAGGCCCTAGACTCCTCCCCCCTCCTTCACCTTCTCCTTTCCCTCCACTGGGGGGAGAAGCATCTTTAGGAGAGTCTCCAGTTTTCTTAGGCTCTCTGAAGATGCAGAATAATCGTGGCAGACAGATTCCATTGTGGTGTGTGTAACATGTCACATTGCTTAGGTGCTGTAGGGTGTTTGTAAACACCTGGGTGGCAGCTCACCCTCACTTCTCAAAGTCAGTGGCCCCCCAGAGGAACAGCCTAAATCACACAGGGGAGTTGGAAGACACTGGAATGTGTGTGGGGAGGCACCTACCTTCCAGTCACCTCATGTCTTCTCCGGGCCCAGGGCCCCTTCTCTGCCAGTGGGATGGTGCCTTCTGTTCTCCCCTCTCCTGGCTGTATGGGGGTGGCCATGGGCGCCAGCCCTGAGCTTCTGTGGGGTTTAGGCCTTTCCCCGCTCCCTTTATGGGATCCAGGGTTTTAAAGTAAACAGTTCTTTCTCTTTCTGATAAGTCACATTAAAGTATCGATTTGGAGGGTGGGAGGGCACGACCTTAGCCCTTAGTCATCGTCACCTTTGGTCAAGCTCACTAAGCAGGACTGGAAGGCCTGCGTCCCCCTCCTGGGGCCGAAATGGAGGCCCTGCCCCTGCTGAGCACAGTATTTCCCTCAGAAACCCAGGTTTAAACCCGTTTAACTCCTTCCTCACAGGAAGACCGCAGTTTATTACACTGTCACCTCCTCAGATTTCTAGATCCAGAAAAGTCACCTGATCATAGGAACCTATTAAATATATCCTTGGCTCATCCTACTTCAAGCTCTCGGCCAATATTTGGAAGCCAATCTCACGCTCCTCTTGAACCAATCGTTTCTGACGTAGTTACAATCTACTTACTCGTTCACGCCAACAATGATTTATTAAGCGCCTCC
>NW_022983428.1:0-22500 GCF_011762595.2 Tursiops truncatus | reverse complement strand
TTAGGGTTAGGGTTCGGGCTAGGGTTAGGGTTAGGGGACGGGGACGGTTTAGGGTCCAGGTGAGGGTACGGCAACGCTTTAGGGGGAGCGTGCGTGTGAGGGCGCGGGTTAGTGTTAGCGTACGGGTTAGGATTAGGGGACGGGTGAGGGTCAGGCTTCGGGGAAGGGTTAGGGTTAGGGTTCGGGCTAGGGTTAGGGTTAGGGGACGGGGACGGTTTAGGGTCCAGGTGAGGGTACGGCAACGCTTTAGGGGAGCGTGCGTGTGAGGGGGCGCGGTTAGTGTTAGCGTACGGGTTAGGATTAGGGGACGGGTGAGGGTCAGGCTTCGGGGAAGGGTTAGGGTTAGGGTTCGGGCTAGGGTTAGGGTTAGGGGACGGGGACGGTTTAGGGTCCAGGTGAGGGTACGGCAACGCTTTAGGGGGAGCGTGCGTGTGAGGGCGCGGGTTAGTGTTAGCGTACGGGTTAGGATTAGGGGACGGGTGAGGGTCAGGCTTCGGGGAAGGGTTAGGGTTAGGGTTCGGGCTAGGGTTAGGGTTAGGGGACGGGGACGGTTTAGGGTCCAGGTGAGGGTACGGCAACGCTTTAGGGGGAGCGTGCGTGTGAGGGCGCGGGTTAGTGTTAGCGTACGGGTTAGGATTAGGGGACGGGTGAGGGTCAGGCTTCGGGGAAGGGTTAGGGTTAGGGTTCGGGCTAGGGTTAGGGTTAGGGGACGGGGACGGTTTAGGGTCCAGGTGAGGGTACGGCAACGCTTTAGGGGGAGCGTGCGTGTGAGGGCGCGGGTTAGTGTTAGCGTACGGGTTAGGATTAGGGACGGGTGAGGGTCAGGCTTCGGGGAAGGGTTAGGGTTAGGGTTCGGGCTAGGGTTAGGGTTAGGGGACGGGGACGGTTTAGGGTCCAGGTGAGGGTACGGCAACGCTTTAGGGGGAGCGTGCGTGTGAGGGCGCGGGTTAGTGTTAGCGTACGGGTTAGGATTAGGGGACGGGTGAGGGTCAGGCTTCGGGGAAGGGTTAGGGTTAGGGTTCGGGCTAGGGTTAGGGTTAGGGGACGGGGACGGTTTAGGGTCCAGGTGAGGGTACGGCAACGCTTTAGGGGGAGCGTGCGTGTGAGGGCGCGGGTTAGTGTTAGCGTACGGGTTAGGATTAGGGGACGGGTGAGGGTCAGGCTTCGGGGAAGGGTTAGGGTTAGGGTTCGGGCTAGGGTTAGGGTTAGGGGACGGGGACGGTTTAGGGTCCAGGTGAGGGTACGGCAACGCTTTAGGGGGAGCGTGCGTGTGAGGGCGCGGGTTAGTGTTAGCGTACGGGTTAGGATTAGGGGACGGGTGAGGGTCAGGCTTCGGGGAAGGGTTAGGGTTAGGGTTCGGGCTAGGGTTAGGGTTAGGGGACGGGGACGGTTTAGGGTCCAGGTGAGGGTACGGCAACGCTTTAGGGGGAGCGTGCGTGTGAGGGCGCGGGTTAGTGTTAGCGTACGGGTTAGGATTACGGGACGGGTGAGGGTCAGGCTTCGGGGAAGGGTTAGGGTTAGGGTTCGGGCTAGGGTTAGGGTTAGGGGACGGGGACGGTTTAGGGTCCAGGTGAGGGTACGGCAACGCTTTAGGGGGAGCGTGCGTGTGAGGGCGCGGGTTAGTGTTAGCGTACGGGTTAGGATTAGGGGACGGGTGAGGGTCAGGCTTCGGGGAAGGGTTAGGGTTAGGGTTCGGGCTAGGGTTAGGGTTAGGGGACGGGGACGGTTTAGGGTCCAGGTGAGGGTACGGCAACGCTTTAGGGGGAGCGTGCGTGTGAGGGCGCGGGTTAGTGTTAGCGTACGGGTTAGGATTAGGGGACGGGTGAGGGTCAGGCTTCGGGGAAGGGTTAGGGTTAGGGTTCGGGCTAGGGTTAGGGTTAGGGGACGGGGACGGTTTAGGGTCCAGGTGAGGGTACGGCAACGCTTTAGGGGGAGCGTGCGTGTGAGGGCGCGGGTTAGTGTTAGCGTACGGGTTAGGATTAGGGGACGGGTGAGGGTCAGGCTTCGGGGAAGGGTTAGGGTTAGGGTTCGGGCTAGGGTTAGGGTTAGGGGACGGGGACGGTTTAGGGTCCAGGTGAGGGTACGGCAACGCTTTAGGGGGAGCGTGCGTGTGAGGGCGCGGGTTAGTGTTAGCGTACGGGTTAGGATTAGGGGACGGGTGAGGGTCAGGCTTCGGGGAAGGGTTAGGGTTAGGGTTCGGGCTAGGGTTAGGGTTAGGGGACGGGGACGGTTTAGGGTCCAGGTGAGGGTACGGCAACGCTTTAGGGGGAGCGTGCGTGTGAGGGCGCGGGTTAGTGTTAGCGTACGGGTTAGGATTAGGGGACGGGTGAGGGTCAGGCTTCGGGGAAGGGTTAGGGTTAGGGTTCGGGCTAGGGTTAGGGTTAGGGGACGGGGACGGTTTAGGGTCCAGGTGAGGGTACGGCAACGCTTTAGGGGGAGCGTGCGTGTGAGGGCGCGGGTTAGTGTTAGCGTACGGGTTAGGATTAGGGGACGGGTGAGGGTCAGGCTTCGGGGAAGGGTTAGGGTTAGGGTTCGGGCTAGGGTTAGGGTTAGGGGACGGGGACGGTTTAGGGTCCAGGTGAGGGTACGGCAACGCTTTAGGGGGAGCGTGCGTGTGAGGGCGCGGGTTAGTGTTAGCGTACGGGTTAGGATTAGGGGACGGGTGAGGGTCAGGCTTCGGGGAAGGGTTAGGGTTAGGGTTCGGGCTAGGGTTAGGGTTAGGGGACGGGGACGGTTTAGGGTCCAGGTGAGGGTACGGCAACGCTTTAGGGGGAGCGTGCGTGTGAGGGCGCGGGTTAGTGTTAGCGTACGGGTTAGGATTAGGGGACGGGTGAGGGTCAGGCTTCGGGGAAGGGTTAGGGTTAGGGTTCGGGCTAGGGTTAGGGTTAGGGGACGGGGACGGTTTAGGGTCCAGGTGAGGGTACGGCAACGCTTTAGGGGGAGCGTGCGTGTGAGGGCGCGGGTTAGTGTTAGCGTACGGGTTAGGATTAGGGGACGGGTGAGGGTCAGGCTTCGGGGAAGGGTTAGGGTTAGGGTTCGGGCTAGGGTTAGGGTTAGGGGACGGGGACGGTTTAGGGTCCAGGTGAGGGTACGGCAACGCTTTAGGGGGAGCGTGCGTGTGAGGGCGCGGGTTAGTGTTAGCGTACGGGTTAGGATTAGGGGACGGGTGAGGGTCAGGCTTCGGGGAAGGGTTAGGGTTAGGGTTCGGGCTAGGGTTAGGGTTAGGGGACGGGGACGGTTTAGGGTCCAGGTGAGGGTACGGCAACGCTTTAGGGGGAGCGTGCGTGTGAGGGCGCGGGTTAGTGTTAGCGTACGGGTTAGGATTAGGGGACGGGTGAGGGTCAGGCTTCGGGGAAGGGTTAGGGTTAGGGTTCGGGCTAGGGTTAGGGTTAGGGGACGGGGACGGTTTAGGGTCCAGGTGAGGGTACGGCAACGCTTTAGGGGGAGCGTGCGTGTGAGGGCGCGGGTTAGTGTTAGCGTACGGGTTAGGATTAGGGGACGGGTGAGGGTCAGGCTTCGGGGAAGGGTTAGGGTTAGGGTTCGGGCTAGGGTTAGGGTTAGGGGACGGGGACGGTTTAGGGTCCAGGTGAGGGTACGGCAACGCTTTAGGGGGAGCGTGCGTGTGAGGGCGCGGGTTAGTGTTAGCGTACGGGTTAGGATTAGGGGACGGGTGAGGGTCAGGCTTCGGGGAAGGGTTAGGGTTAGGGTTCGGGCTAGGGTTAGGGTTAGGGGACGGGGACGGTTTAGGGTCCAGGTGAGGGTACGGCAACGCTTTAGGGGGAGCGTGCGTGTGAGGGCGCGGGTTAGTGTTAGCGTACGGGTTAGGATTAGGGGACGGGTGAGGGTCAGGCTTCGGGGAAGGGTTAGGGTTAGGGTTCGGGCTAGGGTTAGGGTTAGGGGACGGGGACGGTTTAGGGTCCAGGTGAGGGTACGGCAACGCTTTAGGGGGAGCGTGCGTGTGAGGGCGCGGGTTAGTGTTAGCGTACGGGTTAGGATTAGGGGACGGGTGAGGGTCAGGCTTCGGGGAAGGGTTAGGGTTAGGGTTCGGGCTAGGGTTAGGGTTAGGGGACGGGGACGGTTTAGGGTCCAGGTGAGGGTACGGCAACGCTTTAGGGGGAGCGTGCGTGTGAGGGCGCGGGTTAGTGTTAGCGTACGGGTTAGGATTAGGGGACGGGTGAGGGTCAGGCTTCGGGGAAGGGTTAGGGTTAGGGTTCGGGCTAGGGTTAGGGTTAGGGGACGGGGACGGTTTAGGGTCCAGGTGAGGGTACGGCAACGCTTTAGGGGGAGCGTGCGTGTGAGGGCGCGGGTTAGTGATAGCGTACGGGTTAGGATTAGGGGACGGGTGAGGGTCAGGCTTCGGGGAAGGGTTAGGGTTAGGGTTCGGGCTAGGGTTAGGGTTAGGGGACGGGGACGGTTTAGGGTCCAGGTGAGGGTACGGCAACGCTTTAGGGGGAGCGTGCGTGTGAGGGCGCGGGTTAGTGTTAGCGTACGGGTTAGGATTAGGGGACGGGTGAGGGTCAGGCTTCGGGGAAGGGTTAGGGTTAGGGTTCGGGCTAGGGTTAGGGTTAGGGGACGGGGACGGTTTAGGGTCCAGGTGAGGGTACGGCAACGCTTTAGGGGGAGCGTGCGTGTGAGGGCGCGGGTTAGTGTTAGCGTACGGGTTAGGATTAGGGGACGGGTGAGGGTCAGGCTTCGGGGAAGGGTTAGGGTTAGGGTTCGGGCTAGGGTTAGGGTTAGGGGACGGGGACGGTTTAGGGTCCAGGTGAGGGTACGGCAACGCTTTAGGGGGAGCGTGCGTGTGAGGGCGCGGGTTAGTGTTAGCGTACGGGTTAGGATTAGGGGACGGGTGAGGGTCAGGCTTCGGGGAAGGGTTAGGGTTAGGGTTCGGGCTAGGGTTAGGGTTAGGGGACGGGGACGGTTTAGGGTCCAGGTGAGGGTACGGCAACGCTTTAGGGGGAGCGTGCGTGTGAGGGCGCGGGTTAGTGTTAGCGTACGGGTTAGGATTAGGGGACGGGTGAGGGTCAGGCTTCGGGGAAGGGTTAGGGTTAGGGTTCGGGCTAGGGTTAGGGTTAGGGGACGGGGACGGTTTAGGGTCCAGGTGAGGGTACGGCAACGCTTTAGGGGGAGCGTGCGTGTGAGGGCGCGGGTTAGTGTTAGCGTACGGGTTAGGATTAGGGGACGGGTGAGGGTCAGGCTTCGGGGAAGGGTTAGGGTTAGGGTTCGGGCTAGGGTTAGGGTTAGGGGACGGGGACGGTTTAGGGTCCAGGTGAGGGTACGGCAACGCTTTAGGGGGAGCGTGCGTGTGAGGGCGCGGGTTAGTGTTAGCGTACGGGTTAGGATTAGGGGACGGGTGAGGGTCAGGCTTCGGGGAAGGGTTAGGGTTAGGGTTCGGGCTAGGGTTAGGGTTAGGGGACGGGGACGGTTTAGGGTCCAGGTGAGGGTACGGCAACGCTTTAGGGGGAGCGTGCGTGTGAGGGCGCGGGTTAGTGTTAGCGTACGGGTTAGGATTAGGGGACGGGTGAGGGTCAGGCTTCGGGGAAGGGTTAGGGTTAGGGTTCGGGCTAGGGTTAGGGTTAGGGGACGGGGACGGTTTAGGGTCCAGGTGAGGGTACGGCAACGCTTTAGGGGGAGCGTGCGTGTGAGGGCGCGGGTTAGTGTTAGCGTACGGGTTAGGATTAGGGGACGGGTGAGGGTCAGGCTTCGGGGAAGGGTTAGGGTTAGGGTTCGGGCTAGGGTTAGGGTTAGGGGACGGGGACGGTTTAGGGTCCAGGTGAGGGTACGGCAACGCTTTAGGGGGAGCGTGCGTGTGAGGGCGCGGGTTAGTGTTAGCGTACGGGTTAGGATTAGGGGACGGGTGAGGGTCAGGCTTCGGGGAAGGGTTAGGGTTAGGGTTCGGGCTAGGGTTAGGGTTAGGGGACGGGGACGGTTTAGGGTCCAGGTGAGGGTACGGCAACGCTTTAGGGGGAGCGTGCGTGTGAGGGCGCGGGTTAGTGTTAGCGTACGGGTTAGGATTAGGGGACGGGTGAGGGTCAGGCTTCGGGGAAGGGTTAGGGTTAGGGTTCGGGCTAGGGTTAGGGTTAGGGGACGGGGACGGTTTAGGGTCCAGGTGAGGGTACGGCAACGCTTTAGGGGGAGCGTGCGTGTGAGGGCGCGGGTTAGTGTTAGCGTACGGGTTAGGATTAGGGGACGGGTGAGGGTCAGGCTTCGGGGAAGGGTTAGGGTTAGGGTTCGGGCTAGGGTTAGGGTTAGGGGACGGGGACGGTTTAGGGTCCAGGTGAGGGTACGGCAACGCTTTAGGGGGAGCGTGCGTGTGAGGGCGCGGGTTAGTGTTAGCGTACGGGTTAGGATTAGGGGACGGGTGAGGGTCAGGCTTCGGGGAAGGGTTAGGGTTAGGGTTCGGGCTAGGGTTAGGGTTAGGGGACGGGGACGGTTTAGGGTCCAGGTGAGGGTACGGCAACGCTTTAGGGGGAGCGTGCGTGTGAGGGCGCGGGTTAGTGTTAGCGTACGGGTTAGGATTAGGGGACGGGTGAGGGTCAGGCTTCGGGGAAGGGTTAGGGTTAGGGTTCGGGCTAGGGTTAGGGTTAGGGGACGGGGACGGTTTAGGGTCCAGGTGAGGGTACGGCAACGCTTTAGGGGGAGCGTGCGTGTGAGGGCGCGGGTTAGTGTTAGCGTACGGGTTAGGATTAGGGGACGGGTGAGGGTCAGGCTTCGGGGAAGGGTTAGGGTTAGGGTTCGGGCTAGGGTTAGGGTTAGGGGACGGGGACGGTTTAGGGTCCAGGTGAGGGTACGGCAACGCTTTAGGGGGAGCGTGCGTGTGAGGGCGCGGGTTAGTGTTAGCGTACGGGTTAGGATTAGGGGACGGGTGAGGGTCAGGCTTCGGGGAAGGGTTAGGGTTAGGGTTCGGGCTAGGGTTAGGGTTAGGGGACGGGGACGGTTTAGGGTCCAGGTGAGGGTACGGCAACGCTTTAGGGGGAGCGTGCGTGTGAGGGCGCGGGTTAGTGTTAGCGTACGGGTTAGGATTAGGGGACGGGTGAGGGTCAGGCTTCGGGGAAGGGTTAGGGTTAGGGTTCGGGCTAGGGTTAGGGTTAGGGGACGGGGACGGTTTAGGGTCCAGGTGAGGGTACGGCAACGCTTTAGGGGGAGCGTGCGTGTGAGGGCGCGGGTTAGTGTTAGCGTACGGGTTAGGATTAGGGGACGGGTGAGGGTCAGGCTTCGGGGAAGGGTTAGGGTTAGGGTTCGGGCTAGGGTTAGGGTTAGGGGACGGGGACGGTTTAGGGTCCAGGTGAGGGTACGGCAACGCTTTAGGGGGAGCGTGCGTGTGAGGGCGCGGGTTAGTGTTAGCGTACGGGTTAGGATTAGGGGACGGGTGAGGGTCAGGCTTCGGGGAAGGGTTAGGGTTAGGGTTCGGGCTAGGGTTAGGGTTAGGGGACGGGGACGGTTTAGGGTCCAGGTGAGGGTACGGCAACGCTTTAGGGGGAGCGTGCGTGTGAGGGCGCGGGTTAGTGTTAGCGTACGGGTTAGGATTAGGGGACGGGTGAGGGTCAGGCTTCGGGGAAGGGTTAGGGTTAGGGTTCGGGCTAGGGTTAGGGTTAGGGGACGGGGACGGTTTAGGGTCCAGGTGAGGGTACGGCAACGCTTTAGGGGGAGCGTGCGTGTGAGGGCGCGGGTTAGTGTTAGCGTACGGGTTAGGATTAGGGGACGGGTGAGGGTCAGGCTTCGGGGAAGGGTTAGGGTTAGGGTTCGGGCTAGGGTTAGGGTTAGGGGACGGGGACGGTTTAGGGTCCAGGTGAGGGTACGGCAACGCTTTAGGGGGAGCGTGCGTGTGAGGGCGCGGGTTAGTGTTAGCGTACGGGTTAGGATTAGGGGACGGGTGAGGGTCAGGCTTCGGGGAAGGGTTAGGGTTAGGGTTCGGGCTAGGGTTAGGGTTAGGGGACGGGGACGGTTTAGGGTCCAGGTGAGGGTACGGCAACGCTTTAGGGGGAGCGTGCGTGTGAGGGCGCGGGTTAGTGTTAGCGTACGGGTTAGGATTAGGGGACGGGTGAGGGTCAGGCTTCGGGGAAGGGTTAGGGTTAGGGTTCGGGCTAGGGTTAGGGTTAGGGGACGGGGACGGTTTAGGGTCCAGGTGAGGGTACGGCAACGCTTTAGGGGGAGCGTGCGTGTGAGGGCGCGGGTTAGTGTTAGCGTACGGGTTAGGATTAGGGGACGGGTGAGGGTCAGGCTTCGGGGAAGGGTTAGGGTTAGGGTTCGGGCTAGGGTTAGGGTTAGGGGACGGGGACGGTTTAGGGTCCAGGTGAGGGTACGGCAACGCTTTAGGGGGAGCGTGCGTGTGAGGGCTCGGGTTAGTGTTAGCGTACGGGTTAGGATTAGGGGACGGGTGAGGGTCAGGCTTCGGGGAAGGGTTAGGGTTAGGGTTCGGGCTAGGGTTAGGGTTAGGGGACGGGGACGGTTTAGGGTCCAGGTGAGGGTACGGCAACGCTTTAGGGGGAGCGTGCGTGTGAGGGCGCGGGTTAGTGTTAGCGTACGGGTTAGGATTAGGGGACGGGTGAGGGTCAGGCTTCGGGGAAGGGTTAGGGTTAGGGTTCGGGCTAGGGTTAGGGTTAGGGGACGGGGACGGTTTAGGGTCCAGGTGAGGGTACGGCAACGCTTTAGGGGGAGCGTGCGTGTGAGGGCGCGGGTTAGTGTTAGCGTACGGGTTAGGATTAGGGGACGGGTGAGGGTCAGGCTTCGGGGAAGGGTTAGGGTTAGGGTTCGGGCTAGGGTTAGGGTTAGGGGACGGGGACGGTTTAGGGTCCAGGTGAGGGTACGGCAACGCTTTAGGGGGAGCGTGCGTGTGAGGGCGCGGGTTAGTGTTAGCGTACGGGTTAGGATTAGGGGACGGGTGAGGGTCAGGCTTCGGGGAAGGGTTAGGGTTAGGGTTCGGGCTAGGGTTAGGGTTAGGGGACGGGGACGGTTTAGGGTCCAGGTGAGGGTACGGCAACGCTTTAGGGGGAGCGTGCGTGTGAGGGCGCGGGTTAGTGTTAGCGTACGGGTTAGGATTAGGGGACGGGTGAGGGTCAGGCTTCGGGGAAGGGTTAGGGTTAGGGTTCGGGCTAGGGTTAGGGTTAGGGGACGGGGACGGTTTAGGGTCCAGGTGAGGGTACGGCAACGCTTTAGGGGGAGCGTGCGTGTGAGGGCGCGGGTTAGTGTTAGCGTACGGGTTAGGATTAGGGGACGGGTGAGGGTCAGGCTTCGGGGAAGGGTTAGGGTTAGGGTTCGGGCTAGGGTTAGGGTTAGGGGACGGGGACGGTTTAGGGTCCAGGTGAGGGTACGGCAACGCTTTAGGGGGAGCGTGCGTGTGAGGGCGCGGGTTAGTGTTAGCGTACGGGTTAGGATTAGGGGACGGGTGAGGGTCAGGCTTCGGGGAAGGGTTAGGGTTAGGGTTCGGGCTAGGGTTAGGGTTAGGGGACGGGGACGGTTTAGGGTCCAGGTGAGGGTACGGCAACGCTTTAGGGGGAGCGTGCGTGTGAGGGCGCGGGTTAGTGTTAGCGTACGGGTTAGGATTAGGGGACGGGTGAGGGTCAGGCTTCGGGGAAGGGTTAGGGTTAGGGTTCGGGCTAGGGTTAGGGTTAGGGGACGGGGACGGTTTAGGGTCCAGGTGAGGGTACGGCAACGCTTTAGGGGGAGCGTGCGTGTGAGGGCGCGGGTTAGTGTTAGCGTACGGGTTAGGATTAGGGGACGGGTGAGGGTCAGGCTTCGGGGAAGGGTTAGGGTTAGGGTTCGGGCTAGGGTTAGGGTTAGGGGACGGGGACGGTTTAGGGTCCAGGTGAGGGTACGGCAACGCTTTAGGGGGAGCGTGCGTGTGAGGGCGCGGGTTAGTGTTAGCGTACGGGTTAGGATTAGGGGACGGGTGAGGGTCAGGCTTCGGGGAAGGGTTAGGGTTAGGGTTCGGGCTAGGGTTAGGGTTAGGGGACGGGGACGGTTTAGGGTCCAGGTGAGGGTACGGCAACGCTTTAGGGGGAGCGTGCGTGTGAGGGCGCGGGTTAGTGTTAGCGTACGGGTTAGGATTAGGGGACGGGTGAGGGTCAGGCTTCGGGGAAGGGTTAGGGTTAGGGTTCGGGCTAGGGTTAGGGTTAGGGGACGGGGACGGTTTAGGGTCCAGGTGAGGGTACGGCAACGCTTTAGGGGGAGCGTGCGTGTGAGGGCGCGGGTTAGTGTTAGCGTACGGGTTAGGATTAGGGGACGGGTGAGGGTCAGGCTTCGGGGAAGGGTTAGGGTTAGGGTTCGGGCTAGGGTTAGGGTTAGGGGACGGGGACGGTTTAGGGTCCAGGTGAGGGTACGGCAACGCTTTAGCGGGACCGTGTGTGTGAGGGCGCTGGTTAGTGTTAGCGTACGGGTTAGGATTAGGGGACGGGTGAGGGTCAGGCTTCGGGGAAGGGTTAGGGTTAGGGTTCGGGCTAGGGTTAGGGTTAGGGGACGGGGACGGTTTAGGGTCCAGGTGAGGGTACGGCAACGCTTTAGGGGGAGCGTGCGTGTGAGGGCGCGGGTTAGTGTTAGCGTACGGGTTAGGATTAGGGGACGGGTGAGGGTCAGGCTTCGGGGAAGGGTTAGGGTTAGGGTTCGGGCTAGGGTTAGGGTTAGGGGACGGGGACGGTTTAGGGTCCAGGTGAGGGTACGGCAACGCTTTAGGGGGAGCGTGCGTGTGAGGGCGCGGGTTAGTGTTAGCGTACGGGTTAGGATTAGGGGACGGGTGAGGGTCAGGCTTCGGGGAAGGGTTAGGGTTAGGGTTCGGGCTAGGGTTAGGGTTAGGGGACGGGGACGGTTTAGGGTCCAGGTGAGGGTACGGCAACGCTTTAGGGGGAGCGTGCGTGTGAGGGCGCGGGTTAGTGTTAGCGTACGGGTTAGGATTAGGGGACGGGTGAGGGTCAGGCTTCGGGGAAGGGTTAGGGTTAGGGTTCGGGCTAGGGTTAGGGTTAGGGGACGGGGACGGTTTAGGGTCCAGGTGAGGGTACGGCAACGCTTTAGGGGGAGCGTGCGTGTGAGGGCGCGGGTTAGTGTTAGCGTACGGGTTAGGATTAGGGGACGGGTGAGGGTCAGGCTTCGGGGAAGGGTTAGGGTTAGGGTTCGGGCTAGGGTTAGGGTTAGGGGACGGGGACGGTTTAGGGTCCAGGTGAGGGTACGGCAACGCTTTAGGGGGAGCGTGCGTGTGAGGGCGCGGGTTAGTGTTAGCGTACGGGTTAGGATTAGGGGACGGGTGAGGGTCAGGCTTCGGGGAAGGGTTAGGGTTAGGGTTCGGGCTAGGGTTAGGGTTAGGGGACGGGGACGGTTTAGGGTCCAGGTGAGGGTACGGCAACGCTTTAGGGGGAGCGTGCGTGTGAGGGCGCGGGTTAGTGTTAGCGTACGGGTTAGGATTAGGGGACGGGTGAGGGTCAGGCTTCGGGGAAGGGTTAGGGTGAGGGTTCGGGCTAGGGTTAGGGTTAGGGGACGGGGACGGTTTAGGGTCCAGGTGAGGGTACGGCAACGCTTTAGGGGGAGCGTGCGTGTGAGGGCGCGGGTGAGTGTTAGCGTACGGGTTAGGATTAGGGGACGGGTGAGGGTCAGGCTTCGGGGAAGGGTTAGGGTTAGGGTTCGGGCTAGGGTTAGGGTTAGGGGACGGGGACGGTTTAGGGTCCAGGTGAGGGTACGGCAACGCTTTAGGGGGAGCGTGCGTGTGAGGGCGCGGGTTAGTGTTAGCGTACGGGTTAGGATTAGGGGACGGGTGAGGGTCAGGCTTCGGGGAAGGGTTAGGGTTAGGGTTCGGGCTAGGGTTAGGGTTAGGGGACGGGGACGGTTTAGGGTCCAGGTGAGGGTACGGCAACGCTTTAGGGGGAGCGTGCGTGTGAGGGCGCGGGTTAGTGTTAGCGTACGGGTTAGGATTAGGGGACGGGTGAGGGTCAGGCTTCGGGGAAGGGTTAGGGTTAGGGTTCGGGCTAGGGTTAGGGTTAGGGGACGGGGACGGTTTAGGGTCCAGGTGAGGGTACGGCAACGCTTTAGGGGGAGCGTGCGTGTGAGGGCGCGGGTTAGTGTTAGCGTACGGGTTAGGATTAGGGGACGGGTGAGGGTCAGGCTTCGGGGAAGGGTTAGGGTTAGGGTTCGGGCTAGGGTTAGGGTTAGGGGACGGGGACGGTTTAGGGTCCAGGTGAGGGTACGGCAACGCTTTAGGGGGAGCGTGCGTGTGAGGGCGCGGGTTAGTGTTAGCGTACGGGTTAGGATTAGGGGACGGGTGAGGGTCAGGCTTCGGGGAAGGGTTAGGGTTAGGGTTCGGGCTAGGGTTAGGGTTAGGGGACGGGGACGGTTTAGGGTCCAGGTGAGGGTACGGCAACGCTTTAGGGGGAGCGTGCGTGTGAGGGCGCGGGTTAGTGTTAGCGTACGGGTTAGGATTAGGGGACGGGTGAGGGTCAGGCTTCGGGGAAGGGTTAGGGTTAGGGTTCGGGCTAGGGTTAGGGTTAGGGGACGGGGACGGTTTAGGGTCCAGGTGAGGGTACGGCAACGCTTTAGGGGGAGCGTGCGTGTGAGGGCGCGGGTTAGTGTTAGCGTACGGGTTAGGATTAGGGGACGGGTGAGGGTCAGGCTTCGGGGAAGGGTTAGGGTTAGGGTTCGGGCTAGGGTTAGGGTTAGGGGACGGGGACGGTTTAGGGTCCAGGTGAGGGTACGGCAACGCTTTAGGGGGAGCGTGCGTGTGAGGGCGCGGGTTAGTGTTAGCGTACGGGTTAGGATTAGGGGACGGGTGAGGGTCAGGCTTCGGGGAAGGGTTAGGGTTAGGGTTCGGGCTAGGGTTAGGGTTAGGGGACGGGGACGGTTTAGGGTCCAGGTGAGGGTACGGCAACGCTTTAGGGGGAGCGTGCGTGTGAGGGCGCGGGTTAGTGTTAGCGTACGGGTTAGGATTAGGGGACGGGTGAGGGTCAGGCTTCGGGGAAGGGTTAGGGTTAGGGTTCGGGCTAGGGTTAGGGTTAGGGGACGGGGACGGTTTAGGGTCCAGGTGAGGGTACGGCAACGCTTTAGGGGGAGCGTGCGTGTGAGGGCGCGGGTTAGTGTTAGCGTACGGGTTAGGATTAGGGGACGGGTGAGGGTCAGGCTTCGGGGAAGGGTTAGGGTTAGGGTTCGGGCTAGGGTTAGGGTTAGGGGACGGGGACGGTTTAGGGTCCAGGTGAGGGTACGGCAACGCTTTAGGGGGAGCGTGCGTGTGAGGGCGCGGGTTAGTGTTAGCGTACGGGTTAGGATTAGGGGACGGGTGAGGGTCAGGCTTCGGGGAAGGGTTAGGGTTAGGGTTCGGGCTAGGGTTAGGGTTAGGGGACGGGGACGGTTTAGGGTCCAGGTGAGGGTACGGCAACGCTTTAGGGGGAGCGTGCGTGTGAGGGCGCGGGTTAGTGTTAGCGTACGGGTTAGGATTAGGGGACGGGTGAGGGTCAGGCTTCGGGGAAGGGTTAGGGTTAGGGTTCGGGCTAGGGTTAGGGTTAGGGGACGGGGACGGTTTAGGGTCCAGGTGAGGGTACGGCAACGCTTTAGGGGGAGCGTGCGTGTGAGGGCGCGGGTTAGTGTTAGCGTACGGGTTAGGATTAGGGGACGGGTGAGGGTCAGGCTTCGGGGAAGGGTTAGGGTTAGGGTTCGGGCTAGGGTTAGGGTTAGGGGACGGGGACGGTTTAGGGTCCAGGTGAGGGTACGGCAACGCTTTAGGGGGAGCGTGCGTGTGAGGGCGCGGGTTAGTGTTAGCGTACGGGTTAGGATTAGGGGACGGGTGAGGGTCAGGCTTCGGGGAAGGGTTAGGGTTAGGGTTCGGGCTAGGGTTAGGGTTAGGGGACGGGGACGGTTTAGGGTCCAGGTGAGGGTACGGCAACGCTTTAGGGGGAGCGTGCGTGTGAGGGCGCGGGTTAGTGTTAGCGTACGGGTTAGGATTAGGGGACGGGTGAGGGTCAGGCTTCGGGGAAGGGTTAGGGTTAGGGTTCGGGCTAGGGTTAGGGTTAGGGGACGGGGACGGTTTAGGGTCCAGGTGAGGGTACGGCAACGCTTTAGGGGGAGCGTGCGTGTGAGGGCGCGGGTTAGTGTTAGCGTACGGGTTAGGATTAGGGGACGGGTGAGGGTCAGGCTTCGGGGAAGGGTTAGGGTTAGGGTTCGGGCTAGGGTTAGGGTTAGGGGACGGGGACGGTTTAGGGTCCAGGTGAGGGTACGGCAACGCTTTAGGGGGAGCGTGCGTGTGAGGGCGCGGGTTAGTGTTAGCGTACGGGTTAGGATTAGGGGACGGGTGAGGGTCAGGCTTCGGGGAAGGGTTAGGGTTAGGGTTCGGGCTAGGGTTAGGGTTAGGGGACGGGGACGGTTTTAGGTCCAGGTTGAGGGTACGGCAACGCTTTAGGGGGAGCGTACGTGTGAGGGCGCGGGTTAGTGTTAGCGTACGGGTTAGGATTAGGGGACGGGTGAGGGTCAGGCTTCGGGGAAGGGTTTAGGGTTAGGGTTCGGGCTAGGGTTAGGGTTAGGGGACGGGGACGGTTTAGGGTCCAGGTGAGGGTACGGCAACATTTAGGGGGAGCGTACGTGTGAGGCGCGGGTATAGTGTTAGCGTACGGGTTAGGATTAGGGGACGGGGACGGTTTAGGCTTCGGGGAAGGGTTAGGGTTAGGGTTCGGGCTAGGGTTAGGGTTAGGGACGGGACGGTTTAGGGTCCAGGTGAGGGTACGACAACGCTTTAGGGGGAGCGTACGTGTGAGGGCGCGGGTTAGTGTTAGCGTACGGGTTCGGATTAGGGGACGGGTGAGGGTCAGGCTTCGGGGAAGGGTTAGGGTTCAGGGTTCGGGCTAGGGTTAAGGGTTAGGGGACGGGGACGGTTTAGGGTCCAGGTGAGGGTACGCAACGCTTTAGGGGGAGCGTACGTGTGAGGGCGCGGGGGTAGTGTTAGCGTACGGGTTAGGATTAGGGGACGGGTGAGGGTCAGGCTTCGGGGAAGGGTTAGGGTTAGGGTTCGGGCTAGGGTTTAGGGTTAGGGGACGGGGACGGTTAGGGTCCAGGTGAGGTACGGCAACGCTTTAGGGGGAGCGTACGTGTGAGGGCGCGGGTTAGTGTTAGCGTACGGGTTAGGATTAGGGGCGGGTGAGGGTCAGGCTTCGGGGAAGGGTTAGGGTTAGGGTTCGGGCTAGGGTTAGGGTTAGGGGACGGGGACGGTTTAGGGTCCAGGTGAGGGTACGGCAACGCTTTAGGGGGAGCGTACGTGTGAGGCGCGGGTTAGTGTTAGCGTACGGGTTAGGATTAGGGGACGGGGTGAGGGTCAGGCTTCGGGGAAGGGTTAGGGTTAGGGTTCGGGCTAGGGTTAGGGTTAGGGACGGGGACGGTTTAGGGTCCAGGTGAGGGTACGGCAACGCTTTAGGGGAGCGTACGTGTGAGGGCGGGGGTTAGTGTTAGCGTACGGGTTAGGATTAGGGGACGGGTGAGGGTCAGGCTTCGGGGAGGGTTAGGGTTAGGGTTCGGGCTAGGGTTAGGGTTAGGGGACGGGGACGGTTTAGGGTCCAGGTGAGGGTACGGCAACGCTTTAGGGGGAGCGTACGTGTGAGGCAGCGGGTTAGTGTTAGCGTACGGGTTAGGATTAGGGGACGGGTGAGGGTCAGGCTTCGGGAAGGGTTAGGGTTAGGGTTCGGGCTAGGGTTAGGGTTAGGGGACGGGGACGGTTTAGGGTCCAGGTGAGGGTACGGCAACGCTTTAGGGGGAGCGTAGCTGTGAGGGCGCGGGTTAGTGTTAGCGTACGGGTTAGGATTAGGGGACGGGTGAGGGTCAGGCTTCGGGGAAGGGTTAGGGTTAGGGTTCGGGCTAGGGTTAGGGTTAGGGGACGGGGACGGTTTAGGGTCCAGGTGAGGGTACGGCAACGCTTTAGGGGGAGCGTGCGTGTGAGGGCGCGGGTTAGTGTTAGCGTACGGGTTAGGATTAGGGGACGGGTGAGGGTCAGGCTTCGGGGAAGGGTTAGGGTTAGGGTTCGGGCTAGGGTTAGGGTTAGGGACGGGGACGGTTTAGGGTCCAGTGAGGGTACGGCAACGCTTTAGGGGGAGCGTACGTTGTGAGGGCGCGGGTTAGTGTTAGCGTACGGGTTAGGATTAGGGGACGGGTGAGGGTCAGGCTTCGGGGAAGGGTTAGGGTTAGGGTTCGGGCTAGGGTTAGGGTTAGGGGACGGGGACGGTTTAGGGTCCAGGTGAGGGTACGGCAACGCTTTAGGGGGAGCGTACGTGTGAGGGCGCGGGTTAGTGTTAGCGTACGGGTTAGGATTAGGGGACGGGTGAGGGTCAGGCTTCGGGGAAGGGTTAGGGTTAGGGTTCGGGCTAGGGTTAGGGTTAGGGGACGGGGACGGTTTAGGGTCCAGGTGAGGGTACGGCAACGCTTTAGGGGGAGCGTACGTGTGAGGGCGCGGGTTAGTGTTAGCGTACGGGTTAGGATTAGGGGACGGGTGAGGGTCAGGCTTCGGGGAAGGGTTAGGGTTAGGGTTCGGGCTAGGGTTAGGGTTAGGGGACGGGGACGGTTTAGGGTCCAGGTGAGGGTACGGCAACGCTTTAGGGGGAGCGTGCGTGTGAGGGCGCGGGTTAGTGTTAGCGTACGGGTTAGGATTAGGGGACGGGTGAGGGTCAGGCTTCGGGGAAGGGTTAGGGTTAGGGTTCGGGCTAGGGTTAGGGTTAGGGGACGGGGACGGTTTAGGGTCCAGGTGAGGGTACGGCAACGCTTTAGGGGGAGCGTGCGTGTGAGGGCGCGGGTTAGTGTTAGCGTACGGGTTAGGATTAGGGGACGGGTGAGGGTCAGGCTTCGGGGAAGGGTTAGGGTTAGGGTTCGGGCTAGGGTTAGGGTTAGGGGACGGGGACGGTTTAGGGTCCAGGTGAGGGTACGGCAACGCTTTAGGGGGAGCGTAGGTGTGAGGGCGCGGGTTAGTGTTAGCGTACGGGTTAGGATTAGGGGACGGGTGAGGGTCAGGCTTCGGGGAAGGGTTAGGGTTAGGGTTCGGGCTAGGGTTAGGGTTAGGGGACGGGGACGGTTTAGGGTCCAGGTGAGGGTACGCAACGCTTTAGGGGGAGCGTGACGTGTGAGGGCGCGGGTTAGTGTTAGCGTACGGGTTAGGATTAGGGGACGGGTGAGGGTCAGGCTTCGGGAAGGGTTAGGGTTAGGGTTCGGGCTAGGGTTTAGGGTTAGGGGACGGGGACGGTTTAGGGTCCAGGTGAGGGTACGGCAACGCTTTAGGGGGAGCGTACGTGTGAGGGCGCGGGTTAGTGTTAGCGTACGGGTTAGGATTAGGGGACGGGTGAGGGTCAGGCTTCGGGAAGGGTTAGGGTTAGGGTTCGGGCTAGGGTTAGGGTTAGGGGACGGGGACGGTTTAGGGTCCAGGTGAGGGTACGGCAACGCTTTAGGGGGAGCGTGCGTGTGAGGGCGCGGGTTAGTGTTAGCGTACGGGTTAGGATTAGGGACGGGTGAGGGTCAGGCTTCGGGGAAGGGTTAGGGTTAGGGTTCGGGCTAGGGTTAGGGTTAGGGGACGGGGACGGTTTAGGGTCCAGGTGAGGGTACGGCAACGCTTTAGGGGGAGCGTGCGTGTGAGGGCGCGGGTTAGTGTTAGCGTACGGGTTAGGATTAGGGACGGGTGAGGGTCAGGCTTCGGGGAAGGGTTAGGGTTAGGGTTCGGGCTAGGGTTAGGGTTAGGGACGGGGACGGTTTAGGGTCCAGGTGAGGGTACGCAACGCTTTAGGGGGAGCGTGCGTGTGAGGGCGCGGGTTAGTGTTAGCGTACGGGTTAGGATTAGGGGACGGGTGAGGGTCAGGCTTCGGGGAAGGGTTAGGGTTAGGGTTCGGGCTAGGGTTAGGGTTAGGGGACGGGGACGGTTTAGGGTCCAGGTGAGGGTACGGCAACGCTTTAGGGGGAGCGAGCGTGTGAGGGCGCGGGTTAGTGTTAGCGTACGGGTTAGGATTAGGGACGGGTGAGGGTCAGGCTTCGGGGAAGGGTTAGGGTTAGGGTTCGGGCTAGGGTTAGGGTTAGGGGACGGGGACGGTTTAGGGTCCAGGTGAGGGTACGGCAACGCTTTAGGGGGAGCGTGCGTGTGAGGGCGCGGGTTAGTGTTAGCGTACGGGTTAGGATTAGGGGACGGGTGAGGGTCAGGCTTCGGGGAAGGGTTAGGGTTAGGGTTCGGGCTAGGGTTAGGGTTAGGGGACGGGGACGGTTTAGGGTCCAGGTGAGGGTACGGC
Source organism: Tursiops truncatus (assembly GCF_011762595.2). NCBI lineage: Eukaryota > Metazoa > Chordata > Mammalia > Artiodactyla > Delphinidae > Tursiops > Tursiops truncatus. The sequence goes on along the minus strand of NW_022983428.1, from coordinate 4,297 downwards.
AACGCTTTAGGGGGAGCGTGCGTGTGAGGGCGCGGGTTAGTGTTAGCGTACGGGTTAGGATTAGGGGACGGGTGAGGGTCAGGCTTCGGGGAAGTGTTAGGGTTAGGGTTCGGGCTAGGGTTAGGGTTAGGGGACGGGGACGGTTTAGGGTCCAGGTGAGGGTACGGCAACGCTTTAGGGGGAGCGTGCGTGTGAGGGCGCGGGTTAGTGTTAGCGTACGGGTTAGGATTAGGGGACGGGTGAGGGTCAGGCTTCGGGGAAGGGTTAGGGTTAGGGTTCGGGCTAGGGTTAGGGTTAGGGGACGGGGACGGTTTAGGGTCCAGGTGAGGGTACGGCAACGCTTTAGGGGGAGCGTGCGTGTGAGGGCGCGGGTTAGTGTTAGCGTACGGGTTAGGATTAGGGGACGGGTGAGGGTCAGGCTTCGGGGAAGGGTTAGGGTTAGGGTTCGGGCTAGGGTTAGGGTTAGGGGACGGGGACGGTTTAGGGTCCAGGTGAGGGTACGGCAACGCTTTAGGGGGAGCGTGCGTGTGAGGGCGCGGGTTAGTGTTAGCGTACGGGTTAGGTATTAGGGAACGGGTGAGGGTCAGGCTTCGGGGAAGGGTTAGGGTTAGGGTTCGGGCTAGGGTTAGGGTTAGGGGACGGGGACGGTTTAGGGTCCAGGTGAGGGTACGGCAACGCTTTAGGGGGGAGCGTGATTGTGAGGGCGCGGGTTAGTGTTAGCGTACGGGTTAGGATTAGGGGACGGGTGAGGGTCAGGCTTCGGGGAAGGGTTAGGGTTAGGGTTCGGGCTAGGGTTAGGGTTAGGGGACGGGGACGGTTTAGGGTCCAGGTGAGGGTACGGCAACGCTTTAGGGGGAGCGTACGTGTGAGGGCGCGGGTTAGTGTTAGCGTACGGGTTAGGATTAGGGACGGGTGAGGGTCATGCTTCGGGGAAGGGTTAGGGTTAGGGTTCGGGCTAGGGTTAGGGTTAGGGGACGGGGACGGTTTAGGGTCCAGGTGAGGGTACGGCAACGCTTTAGGGGGAGCGTACGTGTGAGGGCGCGGGTTAGTGTTAGCGTACGGGTTAGGATTAGGGACGGGTGAGGGTCAGGCTTCGGGGAAGGGTTAGGGTTAGGGTTCGGGCTAGGGTTAGGGTTAGGGGACGGGGACGGTTTAGGGTCCAGGTGAGGGTACGGCAACGCTTTTGGGGGGAGCGAGCGTGTGAGGGCGCGGGTTAGTGTTAGCGTACGGGTTAGGATTAGGGGACGGGTGAGGGTCAGGCTTCGGGAAGGGTTAGGGTTAGGGTTCGGGCTAGGGTTAGGGTTAGGGGAGACGGGGACGGTTTAGGGTCCAGGTGAGGGTACGGCAACGCTTTAGGGGGAGAGTGCGTGTGAGGGCGCGGGTTAGTGTTAGCGTACGGGTTAGGGTTAGGGGACGGGTGAGGGTCCAGGCTTCGGGAAGGGTTAGGGTTAGGGTTTCGGGCTAGGGTTAGGGTTAGGGGACGGGGACGGTTTAGGGTCCAGGTGAGGGTACGGCAACGCTTTAGGGGGAGCGTGAGTGTGAGGGCGCGGGTTAGTGTTAGCGTACGGGTTAGGATTAGGGGACGGGTGAGGGTCAGGCTTCGGGAAAGGTTAGGGTTAGGGTTCGGGCTAGGGTTAGGGTTAGGGGACGGGGACGGTTTAGGGTCCAGGTGAGGGTACGGCAACGCTTTAGGGGGAGCGTGCGTGTGAGGGCGCGGGTTTAGTGTTAGCGTACGGGTTAGGATTAGGGGACGGGTGAGGGTCAGGCTTCGGGGAAGGGTTAGGGTTAGGGTTCGGGCTAGGGTTAGGGTTAGGGGACGGGGACGGTTTAGGGTCCAGGTGAGGGTACGGCAACGCTTTAGGGGGAGCGTGCGTGTGAGGGCGCGGGTTAGTGTTAGCGTACGGGTTAGGATTAGGGGACGGGTGAGGGTCAGGCTTCGGGGAAGGGTTAGGGTTAGGGTTCGGGCTAGGGTTAGGGTTAGGGGACGGGGACGGTTTTAGGGTCCAGGTGAGGGTACGGCAACGCTTTAGGGGGAGCGTGCGTGTGAGGGCGCGGGTTAGTGTTAGCGTACGGGTTAGGATTAGGGGACGGGTGAGGGTCAGGCTTCGGGGAAGGGTTAGGGTTAGGGTTCGGGCTAGGGTTAGGGTTAGGGGACGGGGACGGTTTAGGGTCCAGGTGAGGGTACGGCAACGCTTTAGGGGGAGCGTAGCGTGTGAGGGCGCGGGTTAGTGTTAGCGTACGGGTTAGGATTAGGGGACGGGTGAGGGTCAGGCTTCGGGGAAGGGTTAGGGTTAGGGTTCGGGCTAGGGTTAGGGTTAGGGGACGGGGACGGTTTAGGGTCCAGGTGAGGGTACGGCAACGCTTTAGGGGGAGCGTGCGTGTGAGGGCGCGGGTTAGTGTTAGCGTACGGGTTAGGATTAGGGGACGGGTGAGGGTCAGGCTTCGGGGAAGGTTAGGGTTAGGGTTCGGGCTAGGGTTAGGGTTAGGGGACGGGGACGGTTTAGGGTCCAGGTGAGGGTACGGCAACGCTTTAGGGGGAGCGTGCGTGTGAGGGCGCGGGTTAGTGTTAGCGTACGGGTTAGGATTAGGGGACGGGTGAGGGTCAGGCTTCGGGGAAGGGTTAGGGTTAGGGTTCGGGCTAGGGTTAGGGTTAGGGGACGGGGACGGTTTAGGGTCCAGGTGAGGGTACGGCAACGCTTTAGGGGAGCGTGCGTGTGAGGGCGCGGGTTAGTGTTAGCGTACGGGTTAGGATTAGGGGACGGGTGAGGGTCAGGCTTCGGGGAAGGGTTAGGGTTAGGGTTCGGGCTAGGGTTAGGGTTAGGGGACGGGGACGGTTTAGGGTCCAGGTGAGGGTACGGCAACGCTTTAGGGGGAGCGTGCGTGTGAGGGCGCGGGTTAGTGTTAGCGTACGGGTTAGGATTAGGGGACGGGTGAGGGTCAGGCTTCGGGGAAGGGTTAGGGTTAGGGTTCGGGCTAGGGTTAGGGTTAGGGGACGGGGACGGTTTAGGGTCCAGGTGAGGGTACGGCAACGCTTTAGGGGGAGCGTGCGTGTGAGGGCGCGGGTTAGTGTTAGCGTACGGGTTAGGATTAGGGGACGGGTGAGGGTCAGGCTTCGGGGAAGGGTTAGGGTTAGGGTTCGGGCTAGGGTTAGGGTTAGGGGACGGGGACGGTTTAGGGTCCAGGTGAGGGTACGGCAACGCTTTAGGGGGAGCGTGAGTGTGAGGGGGGCGGGTTAGTGTTAGCGTACGGGTTAGGATTAGGGGACGGGTGAGGGTCAGGCTTCGGGGAAGGGTTAGGGTTAGGGTTCGGGCTAGGGTTAGGGTTAGGGGACGGGGACGGTTTAGGGTCCAGGTGAGGGTACGGCAACGCTTTAGGGGGAGCGTAGGTGTGAGGGCGCGGGTTAGTGTTAGCGTACGGGTTAGGATTAGGGGGACGGGTGAGGGTCAGGCTTCGGGGAAGGGTTAGGGTTAGGGTTCGGGCTAGGGTTAGGGTTAGGGGACGGGGACGGTTTAGGGTCCAGGTGAGGGTACGGCAACGCTTTAGGGGGAAGCGTGCGTGTGAGGGGCGCGGGTTAGTGTTAGCGTACGGGTTAGGATTAGGGGACGGGTGAGGGTCAGGCTTCGGGGAAGGGTTAGGGTTAGGGTTCGGGCTAGGGTTAGGGTTAGGGGACGGGGGACGGTTTAGGGTCCAGGTGAGGGTACGGCAACGCTTTAGAGGGGGAGCGTGCGTGTGAGGGCGCGGGTTAGTGTTAGCGTACGGGTTAGGATTAGGGGACGGGTGAGGGTCAGGCTTCGGGGAAGGGTTAGGGTTAGGGTTCGGGCTAGGGTTAGGGTTAGGGGACGGGGACGGTTTAGGGTCCAGGTGAGGGTACGGCAACGCTTTAGGGGGAGCGTGCGTGTGAGGGCGCGGGTTAGTGTTAGCGTACGGGTTAGGATTAGGGGACGGGTGAGGGTCAGGCTTCGGGGAAGGGTTTAGGGTTAGGGTTCGGAGCTAGGGTTAGGGTTAGGGGACGGGGACGGTTTAGGGTCCAGGTGGGGGTACGGCAACGCTTTAGGGGGAGCGTGCGTGTGAGGGCGCTGGGTTAGTGGTTAGCGTACTGGGTTAGGATTAGGGTTAGGGTGAGGGTCAGGCTTCGGGGAAGTGTTAGGGTTAGGGTTCGGGCTAGGGTTAGGGTAGGGGGACGGGGTCGGTTTAGGGGTCCAGGTGAGGGTACGGCAATGGCTTTAGGGGGAGCGTACGTTTGAGGGCGCGGTTAGTTTAGCGTACGTGGTGAGGATTAGGGGACGGGTTTGGGGGG
>NW_022983427.1:78869-154565 GCF_011762595.2 Tursiops truncatus | reverse complement strand
TTGAAGTATCATCAGTATATTCATTTACTATAATTGAGAAAAGCCAAATGACTTAGGCAAATTCATTTCTATATTGCCACAGCAGTGTACTGTGAACTAAATGACACCTGGCAGTTCTTTACTCAGATACTAACTCAATTAGAAGGCAGAACAAGGATACCTACCCATTCAGGGAAGAAAGGACACTTAGCCTCTGTAGCTGTCTTAGGTCTCTTATCATCACAGTAACAAATTGAAGACTAAAAACCATACGATCATCTCAATAGATGCAGAAAAAGCTTTTGAAAAAATGCAATATCCATTCATGGTAAAAACTCTCCAGAAAGTGGGCACAGAGGGAACATACCTCAACATAATAAAGGCCATATATGACAAGCCCATAGCTAACATACTCAATGGTGAAAAGCTGAAAGCATTTCCCCTAAGATCAGGAACAAGACAAGGATGCCCACTCTCACCACTTTTATTGAACAGAGTTTTGCAAGTCCTAGCCACAGCAATCAGACAAGAAAAAATAAATAAATAAAAGGACTCCAAAATGGAAAGGAAAAAGTAGAACTGTCACTGTTTGCAGATGGCATGATACATAGAAAATCTGAAAGACACCATCAAAAAACTATTTGAGCGCAAACATGAACTTGGTAAATTTGCAGGATACAATAGATTTCTATATATGAATTTTGTATTTCTATACACTCACAGTGAACTATCAGAAAGAGAAATTAAGGAAACAATCCCATTTACAATCGCATAAAAAAGAATAAAATACATAAGAATAAACCTGCCTAAGGAGGTAAAAGACCTGTACCCAGGAAACTATATGACACTCATAAAAGAAATGAAAGATGACACAAACAGCTGGAAAGATATACCGTGGTCACGGATTGGAAGAATTAATATTGTTAAAATGACCATCATACCCAAGGAAATCTACGCATTCAATGCAGTCTGTATCAACATATCAAGGGCATTTTCCACAGACCTAGAACAAATAATTTTAGTTTGTATGGAAACACAAAAGATCCTGAATAGCTAAAACAGTCTTGAGAAAGAAGAACACAACTGGAGGAATCATGCTCCCTGGCTTCAGACTGTGCTACAAACCTACAGTAATGAAAACAGTATGGTACCGGCACAAAAACATCCATCACTGGAACAGAATAGAGAGCCCAGAAAGAAACCCATGCACTTATGGTCAATCAATCTATGACAAAGGAGGCAAGAATATGCAATGGAGAAAAGTCTGGGCTTCCTTAGGGATGGTGTCACCAATTAATTTGTTTTCTTAAATGGACCATACTTTACCATGTCTTTGTATACCTTGTGAGTTTTTTGGTTGAACATCTGGCTTTCAAATATTATAATGTGGTGTCTATGGAAATCAGATTCTCCCACTTTCCCACAGTTTTCTGGGCTTTGGATTGTTGAAGGCTGTAGTAGTCTGTTTGTTTAGGGACCTTTCCAAACTAGTTTTGCAATGAGTGTACTCCTTATCGTATGTAGGCACTGAAGTCTCTGTTCCTTTAGTTCATGTTTAGCTAATGTTTTGACAGAGATGTCCTTGAATTCCTGCACCTAAGACAAACAAAAACAAATATACACAAGCACATCCACATGCACACTCAAAACCACACACCTCTCCCCATTGTGCAGATTGCTGGATCACTCCTTCAACATTTAGCTGACCTGCACTGAGTTCAGGGCTCAGCCCATGGTAAAAGCTTAGAGACTCCTCTGGTGTTTTCAGAACATGCATCTGATCTTGAGTATGCATGTGGCTTTCTTAATTTCTCTGGACACATGTGTACTTTTTGTATGTTCTAAGTTCCCAAAGAATCTCCCCCAACTTTTGCTCCTGCATCTTATGTGGTCTATTGTATTTCAATGCACAGTCTTCTGCCCCAGCCATCTGTGCTTTGTTAGTTCACCTTGCACTTTTCTTGAGCAATGACCACTGCTTTTCCAGACTGTGTTCCAGGTTAGCTAAGACAGGGATAAGCATCTTGTGTCAGTCCTTCAGGTAGCTCCCAGACAGGTTAGAACAGATACACATAATAATCCGAGAGTATGGTCTCTTCTGCTCCCTCCTGAAGCAGGATTGAGGGTCCCATACTAGGAATGGTCTGCTGCTACTTTAAGACTATCACTGCATTAAGACCCCAGCACTTTAAGACCATCACTACACTAACAGTAGATGGGGCAAGGGCAAGTAAAAATGCCACAAAGCTTTCCTGCCATTTTCCAATTGCCTCTTCCCGGGTTCAGTATGTGTTTGGTTGCTGTAAATCTTTGCCTGATTTCAGGACTAAGAGAAACTCAAGGAACGCCACAACAAGAAACAGTATAATCAAACTCTCAGATGCCGAAAGACAGAGAAAGAATCCTTACTCCCAAAGGAGAAAGAAAAAACAAATTTGTTACAAAGCAGGGATCCTCAAAAAGATTCATAGCTAATTTCCTATCTGAAACCACGGAAGAAGCCAGACATATTTAAAGTGCTGAAAGAAAAAAATTGTCCACCAAGAATTCTATATTTGGCCAAACTGGTTTCAAAACTTAGGGAGAAATTAACACATTCCCAGATGAACAAAGGCTGAGGGCGTTTGTTTTACAACTTCCTAACACTGCCCTATGACAAATGCTAAATTGAACCTTCAGGTTGAAATGAAAGGACACTAGACAGCAACTCGAAGCTGTATAAAGAAATAGAAATCTCCAGTAAAGATAAACACATGGGCAGATACTAAAGCCAGTATTGCGCTACTGGCTTGTAACTCTACTTTTTATTTCTTACATGATTGAAAAAACAAATGCATAAAATAATCATAAATCCATGTTATTGGGCTCACAAAATATAAAGGTGTAATTTGTGACAACAATAATGTAAGGAGGAGGAATGGAACTGTAGAGGAACAGAGTTTCTGTGTGCTATTGAAGTTGGTTCCAATTCAAATGATATTGGTTGAACTTTAGAAGGGTAAATGTAATCTTCTTGATAACCACAAAGAAAATATCAATAGACTATATGCAAAAAGAAATGAAAAAGGAATCAAGAGTTCACTACAACAAAATCGGCTAAGCACAGAAGAAGTCAGTAATGGAGTAAATGAGGGGCAAAAAATGCATAAGACATACAGAAAACAGCCAGGAAACAGACAGAATTAAGTTCTTCCTCATCAGTAATTTTTGAAAAAGTGGATTAAGCTCTCCAATAAAAAGATAAATATTGGCAGAATGGACCTTAAAAACATCCATAATCCAAGTATATGCTGTCCGCACAAAACTCACTTGATTTCAAGAGACACAAGTTGGTTGAAAGTTAAAGCACAGAATAAAATATCCCATGCAAATAGTAACAAAAAGAAAGAAAGAGAGAGAGAGAAAAAGGAAGGAAGGAAGGAAGGAAGGAAGGAAGGAAGGAAGGAAGGTAGATCTGGGATGGCTATGTTAATATCACACAAAATAAACTTTAAATCAAAAACTATCACAAGAGGAAAAGGAGGCCACTATATGTTGATAACAAGTTCAATCTATCAAGAAGATATAACAACTATAAACATATATGTACCAAACATCCCCCAAATATGTGACGCAGACATTGACAGAATTGAAGGAAGAAATAGATAGTTCTACAATTATAGTTGGAGATCAATACCTTGCTTTCAATAATGGATAACACATCTAGACAGAAGATCGGTAGAGAGGTAGGGGGACTGAATAACACATTTAACCAACTAAACCTAACAGCCATATATAGATCACTCCACTCAACAACAGCAGAATACACATTTTTCTCAAGTACACATGGAACATTCTCCAGGAAAGACCATATGTTACGCCACAATACAAGTACCAATACATTTTTAAGAAACTGAAATCATACAAAGTATCTTCTTTAGCCACAGTGAAATGAAGGCAGAAATCAATAACAGAACCATTGGTAGCCATTTCCCATCATGCCTGCCACACATGATATAAAGCAATGAAGGGAAAAACATACTTGACCATTTAGAAAAGTGGGAAAGGGACATATCATTGACACAGAGTGTGTGCTGTTTCCCGTTGTCAGGGATAGAAATAAATTAGCATCATTTATTCATTAGTGTGTTAATTTCTTGGTCAATCATTGCGCAGCCAGTGTTTCTGCCGGATGGGAAGATTTCCTATACTCAGTGTTGAGTGGAGACAACCTTGAAAGGGACATTTAAAAGGATTATACTGTGATGGGCCTAGCAGTACCCTTCCTCCTATGCCAGTATTTAGGCTGGGGTATTTCCATGCAGTGTGTACAATCGTAGGCCCCAGGCCACCAGAATTTAGTTGGATTCGTTTTGTTAATACATTCCCTCAGTACTTTGTCTTTTATTTGACTGGTGCATTTACTTCATTCATTATCACTGCGAAACAACTTTGTTTCCTGTTCAGATGCCAAAAAGTGGATATCAATACCTCCTGAGTTTTACACATCACAGGTCTGTTTTACATATCAGAGACAGAGACAGCAACTATTTCCAATGACTTTGAGACATGCTTTGAACATGTGATTAACATGTGGAGTGTTGAAATGTGTGTCGAGCTCATTATACTTGCTCTAAAAGGTTTCAAACTGCAAAGATTTAAAAATCTTTATCTTTGAATAGTTTTCCTGTGCTGTCCCTTTGTGTCAGACTGTTAATGTGCAGTCTGGCACCTTCAAATAATATGGCTTTGTAACCAATTATTTACATGTTGTTTTATCCACAGAGAATCTTTTTTTTAATAAATTTATTTATTTTTGGCTGTGTTGGGTCTTTGTTGCTGCACATGGGCTTTCTCTAGTTGGGGCGAGTGGGGGCTACTCTACATTGTGGTGTGCAGGCTCCTCATTGCCTTGGCTTCTCTCGTTGTGCAGCACGGGCTCTAGGCGCTAGGGTTTCAGTAGTTGTGGCACGCGGGCTTCAGTAGTTGTGGCTCAGTGGCCCTAGAGCACAGGCTCAGTAGTTGTGGCGCACGGGCTTAGTTGTTCCGCGGCATGTGGGATCTTCCCAGACCAGGGCCCGAACCCATGTCCCCTGCACTGGCAGGAGGATTCCCAACCACTGTTCCACCAGGGAAGTCCCCACACAGAGAATCTTAAGGTCAAAACATACAACTCGATTAACTACACTTCCTCCTGTTCACATTTCCCTCATCTTTTCTTCATCTTCTGTCTATGTTTCCTTGGCCCTGTTTATATTAAGTGCTTTTGCCATTATATTTGATTGTCTGTATTCCGGTGAGTTACCACAATGCTTTATGAGACATGGTAGGATATAAATGCATTTAAGTTATATATATATATATATATATATATATATATATATATATATATATATATATATGGTTTGCTTGAGTGCAGTGTTTTTTGTTTTCTGCACTGAATTCATTAGCATGGGTCGGTATAAAATGTAGCATAGGTCAATATGTAATTTGTAAACTAATAAGGTCTAAAAAGTGAGGAATTAAGTCTTTTACATTTAATTATTTATTGTAAAGAGCAGAATAGCATACATAAACAGGTGCCTAAGGAAAATTTGTATTCTAATATGGAACTCTCATGAACACTTTTTTTTTCTTCTAATGGTATAATAGTAGGCCATTTGATTATTTCTATTTTTATGGCTTTAACTTTAGAACAATGAAATATTCGTAAATTTTAAAAAGTATTTTTCTTTATTTGATGCGGGTGGGATAATGGAGAAATGAAAAGTCAAACACCTATTGAGGAATCCATACTTGTCTATATATTGTGTACTTTTATTTCAATAACTGATTTAAAATTCCTAAAAGGATGCTATAATAAGTTATTATGCCATTTTACAGACTGAATTAAGTGAATTTCAGGGAGGTATGAAACTTGCCTAAGGCTATCCAGCTGCTAAGCGGTAGGAGTGAGAATTAAATCCAGGTATACCTATCGCCAAAGTTTCTGCTCATCTCTTTATATCATCCACTTTTAATAGCCAATGCTTTCCTGCTTACAGATATGACTGAGGTTTCCAGACAGTCAACATTCCTTTGTAATCAGATAGAAAACTTACTGTTGATTCTTTAAAGACATATTCCTTTTCCATTAAGTGACTTTAGTTGTTCAAATAATACTTCCAGACAGTAGTAATCACACAGTTGGAGACTAAGAACAGAACTCAGGGATGTGTCTAGCAGTCAGTAAAGACCAACTGGGCTCACTGATGATACTTACGGTCATTTCCGCTAGACTAACATAATCTTATTAATAAGACCCTAATAATTCACAGTACTGCCCTTGCCTGATTGTTTGTTCTTCTCCCTCTATCACTCTCTCTTTCCCCATATTATTATTATTTTTGGCAATTTTTGGTGAATTAAATTCAGGGATTAGTATTCAGGAGTACTAGTCACAAAAGCAGAGAATCTTAGCTCACCAAAGGAAGAAAATAGAGAAAAAGTATAAATTATATGAATACACACACATACACACATGTGCCAACTATATGCTGCACTTCTCCAAAATCTATTCAGTATCTGCACATTTACTGTATATTAGCAGTAAGACCAGAAATGAGCGTAACGCTCTGTTTACAAGGCACAGCAAACAGACCCAAATATGGAAATTACTAGCAATGAGAATGGGGAAGAAAGACTACAACAAGGAATGTAGATGATATTTTTGTTTCCTAGCTATGATGCCAAATATTGAACTTTCAACATGAGACAAGGAGGCCATAAAAAGTTGTATTAGTTTCCTAGAGCTGCCATGACAAAGTACCAGAGACTGAGGAGGTTAAACAACAGAAATTTACTCACTCACAGGTCTAGAGGCTAGAAATCTGACATAAGGTGTCAGCAGGATTGATTTCTTCTCAAGTATCTCTTCTTGGTTTGTAGATGCCATGTTTTCCTTTTGTCTTCACATGGTCTTCTCTCTGTGCATGTCTGTGTCCTAATATTTTCTTTTTATAAGGACACCAGTCATATTGGATTAAAGCCCACCCATTTGACCTCATTTGACCTCAGTTACCTATTTAAGGGCCTTATCTCCAAATACAGTCATATTAACAGGTATTGGGGGTTAAGACTTCCACATATTAACTTGAGCAGGACACAATTCAGCTGATAATAGAAGATAAGAGTAATTTAAGCAAGTAAGTAACTATTGTTTACAGTGAGTTGCTTAAGGATATGAATTTACTCAAGAAAAACAAGAAGAAATTACATAACACTGTACGTTATACAAAGATATTAAATTAATCATCATAACATCCTGTGAGATGGGCGTTAAATCAGACTAAGCAAGATGAAGCAACTTATCCAGAATTGTATAGTTGGTACTTTCCAGAATTTAAACCAGGTATTTTCCCAGTTCCATTCTACGTTATATATTCATTTCATTATTTGAAATGAATTTTGAGTCTTCATTTTGCTTAGTTTCTGAAGTTACATGGGGATAGAATGGAGTTGGATATTTTCAGTGACATTCACACATGGGGAAGGAAATTGAGTCCAGAAGCTTCAGCAATGTTTCCATGGAGAACACTAACAACAGAACCAGAAACACCGTTATCCTTTTGGTTCAGTGATCTTTCCTGAAGCACTACAAGAATCAATTTTAAGAAGCCCAGTGTTTTCCAAACTTTCACCAATGGGCTCTGTAGGGTCCTCTAACAGTATCTAAGAGACTAACTAGTTTCACATCCCAAGCCACTTAAGACAAGGAGTTCTGATTGTTCTCTGTGAGGAAATCAAGTGACAATCATAGCTGGTGATTTAGGATAGTTTCTTCAGGGCCCAGGCAAAACCTAATACACAGTAATAATCAGTTAACTGCATCTTTGACAAGGATTAATCAGGTATCAAAGAGGTCTATAAATTGGGAGAAGTTATGATCAAAGAGAAACATAGACCACAGATATTTAATTAATGCTCAATTTTTTATGAGTTTAACTTTGGTTAACCTAATTTTCCTTCTTCTAGACAACTTCCAATTCGTCTCCACAAAGAGACCAGAATAATCACCTTCCAATACACGATTTATTGTGTTGCTTTAATTTAAAGCATACAGTGACTTCTACATTCACTCCACCAAGTTTTGCCAGGAGAGAAAAGGAGACGTGATATTTTGTCTTGAATTAGATATGCCACCATACTTGACTTAGCTCATCCTACTGGAAGCTCTTTGAGGGCAGATTCTACAGTCTTGTCTTACATCCTCTACGGAATCAAGCCAAGGGAATCACACACAGTTACAGCTGGAAAAACATTTGTTCTGGGTTAATACTTTTAGCCTTTACCACCAAGACTTTATCACCAAGACCTATCTTTACAGTCTCGAAACAGGAGACCTTCTTGCCTTCCCTTTTCATATTGACTAGGAAGGTAAAGGGAAGAATTGAGAAGTACCCAAAGTCAGCTAGCAGCCAGCACAGATAAATCATCTGTGGAGATAGTGTTTCTTTCAAAAGATATAAACATAAGAGGAAGTCCTAGTGTTTGAAACAACTGTGCATAATAAAATTCCATGAAAACCTAGAAATCCAGATGCAGATCAGTAACATATTGGTTAAATAAGCTGTTATGTTCATGCAATGGACAAGTGTACATACATTAAGAAGAACGAGATACTCTTTTCTATGAGATTCTCTTTTCACTGAACTCATCAGTGCTGCAAACACAATGTTACATAATACTTCTTCTTTAACATTACATCAGGCATCCTCATCTTGTCCTGCATTTATTGCCAGTGTTACTAAAGTCTATCACTTACCTCTTTCTCTTTTAGACATATAATTTCTTCTTATTTTGGAAGCATTCATCAATCCCTATTTTACTCTTTCTTTTAAATTACAAATGAATATTGAATTTTATAAAATATCTTTTGGGGGATATTTCAAGTGATTGTATACTTTTGCTCTCCTTTGACCTTGTTATATGGTAAATTATATTTTCTTATTTTATATTATGCTATTTATTATATATTGTATTCTGTTTACTAATGACATTTATTATATTATAATTACATTATTTTTAAGGTAGCATTTTGTTTTAGATAGACAAAACAACCAGTGGAATAGGAAGCATCTTAAAATTAGATGCAAGAGCATAAGGGAATTGAGATTAAAATAAAATTCACATTTTGGATCAGTAGCAAAAATTATTCAACAAAAGTGGGAAAATATGGCTATCATAGGATTACTAAATTCTAGATACAGCAACCAGTTAAAAGTTAAAAAATAATGAAAGTATAAAAGTATCAGAAACCCGGGAGACTTGAAATAAATTATTCATGAGGAATACCTTTCTAAGATACAAAGAAAAAAGGATACATTTAATTATATAAGAATTAAAATTTTCCTCATGGCAAAATGCACTACAAAGGTCAGAAAACAAGCAAAAGAAATTGGGAAATATATTTAGAAATGGATATGCCTTCTTTACGACTTTTGAGAGAAGCACATGTTTCTTTTTCCTTTAACCTGTTATGTGGGTATTAATCTATAATGTAAGTGCATGGTTCCTTTCCTTTAACCTGTAATGTGAGATTTAATCTATATGGTAAGTGCATGGTTCCTTTCCTTTCATCTGTAATGTGAGTGTCAACATGGGGCACTGTTTCCAAGCACAGACTTTGGATGTTCCTGTACTGGTCCCGTCACTGACCAACCACAAAAACTTACAAATGTTGCTTTAGTTTCCTGGGGGTTAGAGTCTTAGCTAAGAAATGGAAGCAAAATAGAACTTTCCCCCAGGGATGATAGAAGGTTTAAAGGAGTAAATATGTAAGTGACTTGGCACAGTGCCTAGTACAAGAGAGATCAATATAAGTACTTACCAATTTTTTAAAGAGACAGAGGAAAGAAATAAAATGTGGTGATTTCAATCTATTGATATATATTCTTGACATTAAACTACATTGGATGACCTAACTTGCTCGTGCTTTTTCTTACTCTAGTGAACTTGGGTAGCTAATATCATAGTTTAAAATTTTTCCTTTTATATTTACAAGTAAATTTGACCTGTAAATTTCTTTTTCCTTACAGTCCTAATCTATTTTCAGTATTAGGATTATATACACTTCATAAGATGAATAAAGGAGCATTCTTCCTTTGCTACTCCCTAGAAGTTTTTCTTTGTTAATATTGATGTTATCTGTTTAACAGAAGTTGGATAGAATTCACCTCCCAAATGATTTGGCCCGGTCTGGTATTTTCTTGGTGAAAGATTGTAAACTATTGACTTAATTCCTTTACTGGTGTAAGAACTCCAGCTACAAATTTCCGCTTGTGTCAGTTTTGGTAAACTTTAGGAGCTAGGAAATTGTCCACTTTACAGAAATGTTCAAATTTACTGGCATTTCATATATTCTCTGTTTGTACTCTCTGCTATAACATTGTCCTGATTCTTTCTGTATATTGTTTACTTACGTTTTTGTTTTGCTTAATCAAAGTTTGTTTTTTTAAATCTTTTCAAAGAATATTCTTTTGACTTACTAAATCACCTCAATTTTATACTTTTTTCTGTTTTATTAAGTTCTGCTCATATCTTTATTGTCTCTTTTTCTATGTTCTCAGGGTTTATTGTTTTACTCTTCTGATGTCAATTAAAACACTTGGTTATTAATTTTAATAAATCTTTTGACTTATAAATAGTTGAACTTTTTGAAGGTTCCAGCTTAGTTGTACGTATCTAAGGGTCAGCTCCTCCTCATAGTTGCTGGCCTAAGGCTTAGTTCACCCTATAGCCATGTATATATTGACATTTTTTCCCCTCGACTTTCTGTGTTTTGCTACTTCTCACTTCTCTTTGCAGAGAAGCCCTTTGAAATACCCTTAACTTATTTTACAGCCAATAAATCTTTAAAATACTGTGTATTTTTTAAGATAAATCAACTTATATAATTAGGCAGGAAATCTGACCTGCCATATTTTTAAAAACAGCATAATTTCACTCTTCTCCACGATTAATCTGCTGTATTACACGACCTTCGAGTTTTTAGCTTTAACAATGACATGTACTCTAAAAATGTTTGAAAGATCCTACCCAGTCTTTTAAAACATCCTTGCTCCTTGTTTCAGTTCTAGTTTTATGTATATTTTCTGCCTGGCACCTGATTATTCCAACATCTGATGGATGGCCTTGGGAATCTAATTCTGCTATTGACTGTTTTTGCTGATTCTCTCCACTTGTAGCTGATTTCTTCATTATTGTGTAAATTTAGATCATGAGCTCACGTTTAGCTAAACTTTATCTGTGGGAACGCTATAGGCCTGTGTTGAAGGTCTACCTCTCCAGAAAGGGTTTAGTTTTGTGTTTGGAATACCACCGATTTGGGAGCATTGTAAGTTAATTTCTTAGCTTCTGTTTGCAAGACCGCAAATAAATTTGCAACCCAAACACTGTGAACACAGATCTGCGGTTCAGAATTCTCAAGATTTCCTACCTGTTTCCTACCCAGAGCAGAGGCCAAGAGAATTTGCTCTTAGTCTCCCTTTGCCAGCAGATATTTTTTTCTCCTGGCACACCCTTTCATTAAAGGTGAAGCCAGGGATAGGTAGGTTTAGTTCTAACTTCCCATCTAGTAGGGATGGAGTCTTACCTCCTGCCTCCCATGTAGTCATGGCCATTTAAAAACAAGTCTCTATACCAGGTGTGTCATTCAACTACGGCCTGTATTCCAAATCCAGACAGCTGCCTATTTTTTATGGCCTATGAGCTATGAATAATTTTCACGTTTTAACTGGTAACATTTTAAATGGTTACCTAAGTACCTAAATAATATCCTCAATTTTGCCTCTTTGGTCTACAAAGCCTAAAATATTTGCCATTTGGCTCCATAAAAACAGGATTTCCAGCTTCTGTTCTAAGCTATCAAGATCTTCAATCCACTCTTAATAGAGCTATCACTCTCACACATGGACCACCCTTCCTTCATGGGTCCTGGACATTTCGACTGCACACTTCCAAAATCAACCACGCACTTAAAAATAAGTTGTGTACATTTAACCTAGCATACCTAACCCTTTTCTTTTAGGAGAGTTTTTCAAGTAATCTTGCCCACCGTATTCTTCAGAACTTCATTAATAATGGCAAAAAACTGGGCTTACCTGGTGGCGCAGTGGTTGAGAGTCCGCCTGCCGATGCAGGGGACACGGGTTCGTGCCCCGGTCCAGGAAGATCCCACATGCCGTGGAGCGGCTGGGCCCGTGAGCCATGGCCGCTGAGCCTGTGCGTCCGGAGCCTGTGCTCTTCAACGGGAGAGGCCACAACAGTGAGAGGCCTACGTACCAAAAAAACAAACAAACAAAAAACAAAAAAAGGCCAAAAATTAAAACAACTTAACATTCAACAAAAATGGGAAATGTTCATAACAATTATAGAAGCACATACAGTAGAAAACTATAAACTGTTATTGAAAGAGTGAGACATAACCTTTTATTCTTGGAGAACTATGTTTATTTAGGTCCCTTTTGTTTAAATATTTCTGTGTATGTATGTATACAGTCATGTATTTATATACACATACATTATTTGTACATTTATATAAACATATGAAATACATACCTATACACATACCTTTGATTTATATTTGTATACATACACAGGAATATAATTATATATTATATATTTATATACATTGAACTGAAAACTGGTAGTATACATATATATCATGTATAAACGTGTGTCTACGTGCATGTGTAGAAAAGCAGGTTGAGAGATATGGAAGCATGAGTTAGACAGGGTTCAAGATTTTAAAAGTAGTTATGTGTAGGTAGTGAGGTTAAGGCCCATTTGATTGAAAATATTGCATATTTTTACATCAATTGTTATGATGACCAGATTCCTATGTAAATAAAATTATAAATAGCTATACATACTCGTATGTGTAATGTATAACCAAAAGATATATAGTTTTATATATGTATTATATTTATATTATATAATACAATTATACTAATACATTATATATTGTGCTATATAGAATATATTAACTATAATGTATTATATCAGATAATAATAATTATATATTTATATATTATGATATAATTGTTTTATAATCAATATTACAGGATATATCATATTAATATTATGAACATATTAACCATAGAAATACATTTCATTACTCATATATTTTGTCTATAATATATGCTAGGCAAAAATATATATTAATATAATACATAATTGTTATACACTAATATAAATATTAGTATATTACATTTATACATCAATATAATATTTAATATTGGTATATTTATATTATTTTTAATATATACATAGCTAATGCTCTTTAAAGCCATCTGCTACAAGTAGAATAAGACCAGGAGTATGGCCAAAGCAAATTGTAAAAATATTAGATTCTTTATATTCATTTATATGTCATTCTCCTAGAATCTGCATCTGGCTATTAGAGAGGACACACAGCAAAATCAACAAAAAGTGCCCAGGACATAGGATCCTTTCTTCATTGGAACCTCAAAGGAAACACAGTGCTATTTAGTCCCCCTTCAAAGAGCCAAGAGCAAACCTTGAAGCACCCAGTAAAAGCCAATTCAAACAAAAAAGCTTTTCCACTTAAACTGGAAAACGTTAAGTTCCCAAGAGACCGCCTACATCAACCACTGAAGCTCATTTGGCAGTAAAAACAATAATGTTCACCGAACAACAAGAAACGCAAAACAATAGGTGTTTTACCAAAAACACAAAAAAGCAGCTAATTGGTGTCTTTCCTGTTTGAGAGAAGGGGGTGGGAAGTGGGCAGAAGACCTGATAGGAAAGATAAAAAGAAAAGGAAAAGGAAAATAACAGTTTCCAGTTTGACACTCAAGCTGTCTTCTGCATCCATTTCGTCAAGACCACCAAGGCAATGTGGAGGCTTTTTCCGCCTTCCCTTTTCTTTTCATGAGACCGATCACAACCAGCACTGCAGATTCCATCCAATTAAGGAATGCTGTTGCCTACAGGTGTGAATGAGCTGTGAGTAAAGTACTGAAGTAGAGGACACCTAAAGTGAAACGATTTCATGAATGTCCACGTGGCTGAGCAGCAAGTTAACCTTCCATAGATGTGCTAAAGAAGAAGAGTTGGGTTTTATTTTATTTACTTTTCCCTGGACTGTGTTGAATGACTATCATCGACAAGTTCAGGCTACTTTTTGCTGAGGATTAATGCACTGGGAGAGCTGAGAGAACACTGAACAGTAGAGCTGTCTTTTTCTTGACCAGTTCACCTTAGTTTCCCAAACTCTAAGTCTTTCCCTAATTCTTTCTCCTTTTTATTGTAGTAAAATGAACATAACACAAAATCCACCATTTTGATCATTTTACAATTCACTGTACCATTCAGTGGAATTTACTACTGTCACAATGTTGTGCAACTATCACCACTGTCCAACTACAAAACATTTTCATCACCCCAAGAGGAAACATACACCCATTTTGAGGAGTCATTCCCTATTTCCCTCTCTTCCAAACCCCTGGAAACCACTAATGTATAATATTTTCCGTGTGTATGGATTTGCCACTGCTGGACATTTCATATAAATGGAACCATACAATATAGAGCCTTTCGTGCCTGACTTCTTTCACTTAGTTGCATCCATGATGTAGCATGTATCAGTAATCCATTCACTTTTATGGCTGAATTCCCTGATCCTGTTTTCTTCATACTGTTTGAATACAAAATTTAAAATAAGTTGAGCGTGAAGCTCTGTTTGAAGGGCACATCTACGAGGCCAACTCTTTTAAAAAAGGTGAAAAGGGAGATATTGTTGTGAAATGATAATCGTTGAGAAGCCTCAGCCAATTTGATAATGAAAAGTTTGGGAAATGTTGCAAAAAATTATCTGCTTTATATTAAAAGCCTTTTAAGCAAGGATTCAGGAGATTGTCTTTTTCTTGCAGGTAACTTAAATGAGTCAGAAGGAAATAACTGCGCTTTAAAACAGATTTTGAAAGGATTCTATTTATTCTTAATAGACGAATGGGAGTACAGGTAGTTCACATCCAATATGGACTCCCTGTGCAAACACTGTTTATCGTTTTAGCCACCACTATCGAATTATATTTCTTGAGAGTAAGGCAGCTCAATTCCTGCATATTACTTTTTTTTCCTGCATATTACTTTTTAAAATTCATCTATCAAATCCATTAATATAGTATAAACAAGAGATGTTCATGTTTCAGTGCAGTTCAAATATCAGGTATAAAGAACCACCAGCAAGAAAAAGAATCCTATATCTCTTGCCAGAATGTGGTCAGTTCTGGGGTGCTTTGCTAGCTGAAACACACTTTCATTGTTAAGAGGATAGAGGCTGTTTAAGAGGGATGAGAGCCAAAAAATGTTAACTACGTGTATGTGTTAAGAACAGTGCTAGGTTATCTCATATTCTATATCAGCCAAGGCTCACCATTTTACATATGTGAAAAGCGAAGTTAAAAGTGTTTTAGTAGGGCTTCCCTGGTGGTGCAGTGGTTAAGAATCTGCCTGCCAGTGCAGGGGACGCGGGTTTGAGCCCTGGTCCGGGAAGCTCCCACATGCCACGGAGCAACTAAGAGCATGCGCCACAACTACTGAGCCTGAACTCTAGAGCCCGTGAACCACAACTACTGAAGCCCACACACCTAGACCCCGTGCTCAGCAACAAAGAGAAGCCACCACAATGAGAAGCCCGCGCACCGTAACAAACAGTAGCCCCCGCTCACCGCAACTAGAGAAAGCCCGCGCATGTCAAGGAAGAGCCAACGCAGCCAAAAATAAATAAATAAATCTATTTTTTTTTAAAAAGTGTTTTAGTAACTTACTAAAAGGCACGCAATCAGTAAATCTGAGCAAGAATTCAATCCCAAATCTGTCACACTGAAGTTTAAGCTAATACATGAGATTAATAAAAACAGCATTAAATTAAAAGTTCAGAGATATTTTTAATTTCATACTCTTTCACTAACGCTCTTTGGAGATAAATCATTTCTTTTATATGGGCCTTAGTTTTCACAACTATCATAGTTGGAAGCTTGACTAGATGATCTGTATGTAGTCTTCCAATTCTAAAATGTTCCACTCATTTGGATTCCTACAATAATTGCCCTTGCAATACATGCATGCTGCCACCAAGTAGCCGTAGAGACTATTACTTCCTTTTATATCCCTAGTGGGGAGTGCATTTTGACATCAGACTTACCAGTCAATAGTACAACCTGTTACTATAACTATAAAATAACAAAATAATCTGGTATTATTTCCTGTAAAGCAGAAGCTTTACATTGTCTGTGCATCATATCAGAATCACCTGTAGGTTTGTTTGGTTGTGTTTTAACATCTTTATTGGAGTATAATTGCTTTACAATGGTGTGTTAGTTTCTGCTTTATAACACCTGTAGGTTTTTAAACATAGAGGAAATCCATAACCCATTGAATGAGAATCTTCAGAGACAGGACATGGGCATCTGGATCTGGATTTTTGGGCTCCCATCATCCGTTTATTTTATTTTATTTATTTTTTGCCTATGTACAATATTTGTCACATCCTCTTGAATCTTTAAATGTTTTTGTTTGAAAATTTTTGAATATTCCATAATCTTCACCTACTTTTCATAAGGTGTTATCTGTTAATGTTTATTCGATCTTGTTCTTCTCCTGGTTGTCTTCTTGTTTTCTTTTTTTTTTTGGCGTGGGGGGGGGCTCGCCTCATGGCTTGCAGGATCTTAGTTCCCTGACAGGGAATGGGACCCCAGGGCCCCAGCAGTGAAAGCACCAAGTTCTAACCACTGGACCACCAGGGAAGTCCCAAGACTTCTGTTTTAAATGACTTTTTTTCCCACTCTAATTCATTCTTGCGATCAGTTTCATGTTTGAACATTAAACCAACCTTGCATTACTAGAATAAAGCTACTTTGATTGTGATATATGATTGTTTTACATACCATGGATACAGTTTGTGCTTCTGTTTACACATTTTGCATGCATGTTCAAAAGAGAAACTGGCCTGTGATTCTATTCTTGTAATATTCTTTTTAGTTTTGATCTGAAGCTTATGTTGGCCTTATAAATATTTGAGCAATATATACTTTTCTGTCTCCTGGAAGATTTTTATGTAAGATTACCAATATTTCTTCCCTAAATATTTGGAAGAATTTACTTGGAAAGCCATTTATCCCTGGAAATCATTTTCTGTAAAGGTACTTAATTATACAAACAACTTTTGCAGTAGATATAGGTTTTTGAGATATGTTTTCTTTCTTGGGTTAGTCTTGTTAGCTTGCATTTTTAAAGAATTTGTCATTTTCGATGAATTTTCAAATTTATAAATATAAAATTATCATAATTTAAACAGCTTTATTGGGATGGAATTTACATACCATAATTTCAACACTTTAATGTATACAATTCAGTGGTTCTGAGTGTAACCACTAAAAGACTTGGGTAAGCATCACAACAATCCAATTTTAGATTTCTGTCCCCCCACAAAAAACCCATTACACATTAACAAGCTTTTTTCAATCTCCTCAACCCTCTCAGCCCTAGGCAACCACTCATCTACTTCCTGTCTCTACAGATTTGCTATTCTGGGCATTTCATATAAATGGGACCATACAATATGTGATCTTTTGTGAGTGGCTGCTTTTACTTTACATAATGCTTTCATGGTTCATCCATGTTGTAACATGGATCAATAGATCGTTCCTTTCTATAGCTGAATGCTATTCTATTGTATGGATATTCCACATTTTGTTTATTCATTTATCCAGTTGTCATTTGAATTATTTCCACCTTTTGTTTTTAGAAATATGCTTCTATGAACATTCACGTACAAGCTTTTGTGCAGACATAAGTTTTTATTTCTCTTAGGTATATATTTAGTAGTGGAACTGCTGGGTCATAGGGTAACTCTATGTTTAACACTTGCAGGAACTCTCAAGCTGTTTTGTAAAATGGCCGCACCATTTTACATTCCCACCAGCAATGTATGTGCGTTTCAATCTCTTCTCTTACAGCCTAGCATGTCATCTATGCTGGAAACGTTTCACATGTAGTTGAGCAGGATGAGTATTTTACTCTTTGGTTGAGTGTTCTGTAAACATTTATTAGGTCTTGTTAATTCATAGTCTTGTCCAAGTCTTCTATATCGTTGTTGATCTTCTGCCTAACTGTTCTATCCATTATTGACTGTGGAGTACTGAAGCCTCTACCCAATGTTGTGCAATTATCTATTTTTTCCTTCAATTCTTCATGGATTTTGGTATTTTCTTCTTCGTGTATTTTGGTTTTACCTTATTCAGGGCAAATAGGGTAAAGATTTTTGTATCTTCCCTTTCTTTATCATAAAATGTCCCTTTTCATATCTAGTAACTTTTTTGTTTGTTTTAAAGTCTATTTTTTCTGGTATTAGTATAGCCACTTCAGCAATGCTTACGGTTGCTATTTGCATGATGTATATTTTTTCATCCTTTTACTTTGTACACATTAGACTTTTGAATCCAAGGAGTGTCTCCTATAGAAAACATTTTTTAATACCCAGTTCGACAATATATGCCTTTTGATTATACTGTTTAATTCATTAACATTTAGTTTTTATTATTGATATGGTAGGATTTATTTATGTCTATCATTCTACCTTTGGTTTTCTACATGTCTCATGTTTTTGCTTTTTTGTTATTGTTCCTCCATTTTCCTTTTATAGTAAGTAGATATTTTCTACTGTAACATGTAATTCCTTTAATGATTTTTAACCACATTGTTTGAGTAATGGCTGCACTAGGGCTTATGTAATACATCTCAGAATCTCTTCAGATTTTTGCTAGGTTCATTCCAGATAGAAACAGAAACTGTACTTTTATAGAGCTGTATGCCTTCCCCTCTTTTTTGTTTTTATTACATTTATATATGTTACATACTTAACAACATATTATTATAATAATTACTTCTCACAAGCTTATTTTTTCAAAGAGCTTAGAGAAGAAAGTTGAGCAAATAAATATTTTTGAGTTTGTCGGGTTAATCTATTTACCATTTCTGGTTCTCTTCCTTTCTTCCTGCGGATTCAGCTTATGATCTACTGTCATTTTTATTCTAACACAGCTTTGTTCTCACTGCCTTTGTTGTGCCATATCATCAAATATATGATTTTTTTATGTTATATAGAGAACAATCCAAATATAGTCATATTGTTTAGACACTTACTTTTTAAATTAGTTAAGAGAAGAAAGGAGAAGAAATTTGAAATTACAGTATCTTTTATAATTCTCTCCACAACTGCTCTAGTCAGCATTCTTTGTTTTGTTTGTATGGCTTGAGTTACTGTCTGCTATCATTTGAAGAACTTCCACTAGTATTGCTTGTGAAGCCCGTCTGCTAACAATGAACTCACTCAGTTTCTGTTTCTGTTTCTGAGTTATGGTGAAGTATTGATGATAAGTTGTGGAGTGGTGGGAAAAACTAAAATGTGATGTGCCGTATGATGTATGTTTCACTGAAGTGTCTTGGTCAAATTCTAATGATTTATGATAGAAATCACATAAAGCAAGCATCACAATTCTCCAGGAATGTTCTGTAGAATGCTAATGTTAATGATGAATATGTGATCCCAAATCTTTCACTTGTATTGCCCTTATCTCATTAATTCTTCTCCCAACAATGCCATAACTAGAGTTGAGTTCTAAAGTGTACCTTCCTCTTTTCCAATAGAAATGGTCCCACAATTTCAAAAAGTTCTCAAAGGTGAAAAAGTGCACACGGCGTTTATCACGTTTGCAAATGCCAATGAAAATGCTAAGGTAACACTGTCCAAAATGCAATATTCTTCTGTGAGGGCACCCAACTTTAAACAAATACACATATTCTAAATACAGCTTAGATCTGTGACATGTTTTGGCCAATGAAGTGTGAGCAGACATGATGGCCTTCAATGAGCAGCAGAGGCCTTAAATGGGCTTGTGCACTTGGGCTCACCTCTTATGTTTCAGTGAACTTTGTGAGAAGACAGGGCCTGGGAGCTGCGGCCTCACAGTTGGGCTCCAGAGGAAGATGTGTGTTACACATCTTCTGGTCTGTTGAATGACTTTGCCTGGTACACACCAAAGCGGTTAGGAAATGGATATATCCCAGCTTCATTTCGTTTCCATTCAAACAGGGCTCAGGAAAAAAAAATTTTTTCCAATAGGTGTATCATATATAGTGGAAAGAGCACCGGTGTCAAGGCAGCTTAGGGTTTGAATTCCAGGGCTTATGCTCTCTGTGGCCTGGACAGGTTTCTTTTGCACAATCCCCACACTTGTAAAATGACATTAAAAACCACTCTTTCTGTGGGTTCTTAGAATTAATGAAGCAGGTTATGTGTGTAAAGTATCCTGGCACTTGAATGAGTTGTCAGAACCAAGGGCTGCTGGAGACGATGCTTCTGCCCTAGGTAATCGTCCCTTCTACTGGGCAGCAAGTAAACACAAGCACAGGAGTCAGTGCTCTGGAAGAAGTGAGTTCTGCTGCTACAGAGCACAGAATCTCTTTTTTCTTTGATTTAATTTTTATTCTATATTGGAGGATAGTTGATTTACAATATTGTGTTACTTTCAGGTGTACAGTAAAGTGATTCAGTTATACATATATCCATTCCTTTTCAGATTCTTTTCCCGTACAGTTTGTTACAGGATATGGAGTAGAGGTCCCTGTGCTATGCAGTAGGTCCTTGTTGATGATTTTATATATAGTCGTGTGTATATGTTAATGCTAAACTCCTAATGTATCCCTCCCCACCATCTTTCCCCTTTTCAGAGCACAGAAACTTGGAAGGGAAAGTTCAGGGTAGGATTCTTGGAGGAAGTGCCATCCTTTCTAAGGATGTGTAGAAGCTCCTGGGGTGGCAGGAGAGAGCAGTGTGTGTTGAAGTTTGAGAAATGTAAGAAAATATGGCAAAACTAATGTACAGGACTGGAACTCAGGGTTTGGGAAAGAAATGAGAGTCGATACTGAAAACTTAGTGGGGCCCAACAGAAAGGCGCCTTGTTTGTCCTGTCAGAAGTTTGGATGTTTATCCTGAAGGCTGCGGGAAACACCAAAGAACAGTGAAATGGAATTCTGGTTTAGAGGCTCACTTGGACCTCCATGTGGAAGGCAGTTGATTGGGTGCAGGGTGAATTGTAATCTAAGGGTCCCACTTAAGTTATAAAAGGTGGGACTGGGTTTTGCAGATCTGAGAGAGAATGGGTGAGGGCTGGTGACCAGTTAGAAAAGGGAGGGCAGCAAGCGTGGGTGACAGTTTACAGCTGCATCTTTTTGAGAGATACAGAGCACAGTAGAAAGGGATTGGGGGTGGCGAGAGGATCTTCCTTCATCTTCAGTGCTTTAGAGGGGCCTGGTAGACAGGTCTGGGCCCAAGGTACAGATGTGGGCTTTTGGGAGGACAGGTGTTTGAAGGCATGGTAGAGACTTAGGTTATCCACAAGAATATCCAAAGAATCATAGGTCTGAGAGTTTTTTTAAGTGGGTATATTTGAGGATGTTTATAAGCTGAGAGAAAGTAGCCAACAGAGGAAGGGTGTAAAGATCTAGGAGAGGAAGTGATTGTTCATTTGTTTTTGAAAAGCTGAACACTTGTCGTGTGCCTGGCCCGTTTCTAGGATCTGGGGTTCACACCATCTGTTATCTCTTCTGCAAGGACAGTTCAATTCATGCCCTGGTGAACAGAACTCACATTATTCTTTGCATCCCATTCAGGTGTAAGAACTGTTTTGTACCTCTGAAGGGAAGCAAGCTCTATCCTTTGGTCACCTGCTGATGATAATAGCATTGGCTGAGACCTGACCGTTTACAACGAAGGCACTTCTGTAGGTAATAAGTTCCAGGAGGGCCCGAACTGAGTATGTCTGTTTCAGCATTTAGCATGGTTTAGCATCTGAGAGGCCGGTACATTATTGGCATATAGTAGACTTAAAAATGAATATTTGTGGATTGTCTGAATGAGTGGATGTGTGTGATTCACCTCCTATTTGCAGGTCCTATGCCCTGCAATGGATTTTCAGTGTCAGGTTGTGAAAGTATTTATGATGGGGATTGGCATTGTTCCCTATCTAATGGATAAAGATTACACATGAAAGGACTTTACACTGACATCCTAAAAGCCTCATAGGAATTACTTAACAAAAAAATAAAATTGGATTCTGTATAATTTTTAATTTGTAAGCTGGCCAGAACACTGGTATTTCAGCCAGTCCTCTGGTAGTTCCGATGACGTCCCCATGATCACCCAGGCATAATCAGAATGGCTTTAGGATTTGAGAGCCAAAATGTTCCTCAGCATTTACGGCTTTGCTCGTCCATTTAAGAAAATGGACTATTGAAAAAATAGCTTCAGACACAATATGGCATTTTATGATTTAGCATGAAATCTGAGAAATATAGAGGTTATCTGAAGCCTGCAATGGTAAAGTTTCCTCTGCTATTGAAGTTATTGTCTTTAAACAAAGGTTCTACATTACTAATGCTATATACATATATTTTATGATATTCAGGTTAATTTCCAATTCTAAGGAAGTAATTGGTTGGTTGGTATGAGAGATTATGTGGCTTCCAAAGGTGAAAAGTATTATTTTGTTGTAATTTCCAGCTACCTAAGGATGGGAGAGGCCCTGGACACTGCAGTCAGTATATTATGTGGAGCAGGTTATACTGTGGTTTATTTTTGAAGTTTTACATGTTTATTTTCTTTTTTGCGGTACGCGGGCCTCTCACTTTTGCGGCCTCTCCCTTTGAGGAACACAGGCTCCGGACGCACAGCTCAGCGGCCATGGCTCACGGGCCTAGCCACTCCGCGGCATGTGGGATCTTCCCGGACTGGGGCACGAACCCGTGTCCCCTGCATCGGCAGGCAGACTCTCAACCACTGCGCCACAAGGGAAGCCCACATGTTTATTTTCTATGCAAGTTTGTGTGCTCCTTTTTGAGTTTTGGTAGATAAGTGTTTTGTAACTTTGGAATACTTGGAGTTATATACATATATATATATATATATATATATGAAACTTATATATATATATATATATATATATATTTAATGTAGTAGTTAAAGCCGTGGAGAGTGTATTAGTCTACCTAGGTTCAAATTCTGGCTTTACCCTATGACTTCCCTGTGGATTCCTCTGCTCACCTATTCAAAAGGAGGATAATAAGACTGCTGTGGTGAGTTACGTACTAAGTGCTATTTAAGCATTTGCTATAATGATTATGTATACTTGAAGGCAAGGAACTTGCCCCGTGATTGTCTCTGTATTCCTAGTGCTTAAGAATTCCTAGTGCTTTCCTAGTGCATTGTCTTAGGATAGAGATAGCTCAGTATAGTTCTTCTCACTATAAAGTACTGTTACGTTGAAAGTCTTTGCTTGTGTACTAATAATCTATGACATATCTGCTGAGGAAAGGAAAGGAATAGTTTTAAAACTGCAATGGATAACAAAAGATTGTATGATGTAATGCCTTTATTATGTAATTATAAAACTAACAAATGATCGTGGTAGAAAATTTGAAAACTCCTAGACAAAAGAGAGGTTAACAAAATTTGGAGTAACTTTCAGAGTGTAGAGTTGTCCATGAATATTAGTGCTTTCATATTTTCCAGGACTTTAAGTAGACTCTGCTTCTTAAGAGTCTATTCATGATATTTTACTTTAATGATGTTTTCATCATGGGTACACACACACACAGAAATCTGTCAAAAAAAAAAGGCATGTAAATCACTGATGTTTCAGATAGCCACATGAAATAAAGTGAGAAAGGTCAACAAGCTGAAAGAATGTGGAGTAGCATCTCCTTAATTGCTTACATAACTCTGATAATTACCTCTTTGTGGATAAAGTAATTAATGGGGAATCTAATTCAAGAAAAATGTATGAACTTCAAGCCTTCTCAAAGCCAAGTATTTCTTTCCACAAAAGGTTACTTTCCACGGCCGTGCTTCCTTATTACCAGACAGGGAAAGAGTATTGTATGGCAAAGGATCTTCCTGAAGGAGGGTGCTTCCCACACTGATTGTCATAAATGACTTCGGAATTACTGTTGCTGTATTACCAAAATCTTAAACTAGGGTATTTTTAACAAATGCGGTCCTTAGTTAATTTTTAGAGCTACAAACTGTCAGATGGCTCTGAAATAACAATTATCTGGCTATTCTTCAGGGTGATCACAATATGGTAATGACCTTGAGGTATCACTAAAAAGCAGGAAGGTGTGAGTCTTCCTTTGGTGCCAGAGTGAAATGCAAGTTGGAGTTGGAGTTGGAAAAGAGGCCCACAACCAAGTGATAGAGAAGGAAATGTGAGGTCATTGGTGAAAAACCAGGTTGAAGTTAAGGGGAAGAGGCATGAGGAAATGGTCAACTGTTACAGTATTACAAAGATCATCAAGAAGCATATCCATGAATGTAGTTTGTATTGCAATCTGCTGAAAAAGAGACAAATATCCTGGCCTGGCCTTCATGGAGATTATATTTTATTGATTCTGATAATAGATTATTGTTGAAAAGGGCCTCCTATAAATTATAACCATGCAAAGGCAGCAAGATAATTTATTTTTCTTTATGTATGTGTTTCTCATTTCTACTCACTTCTCTCTTAGGGGAGGAGAAAATCACACACACAAAAAATGTCAAGTCTCAGCTATTCCTTTTCAAAATAATTTTTTTCCAAATTCCAGTGGAGGCAATAGGTTAACTGTTAAGATTTGTAAGGCTCAAAAAGCTAGATTTTTACAAAGTGTAGCCAAATTTCATTCCATAAATAATAGCTTTGGAAAGAATATGTGGTGATGCAAAGTTGGAAAAAGCTGGCTTTTCTTCCGTGAATGGCTTCACTGTCTTGGGAGAAGAGGCAGAGAAGAAATCAAAGTAATTAAACATGGGGTGAGTTTTCCTGATAGGGGACTCTAGTGCTTTAAAATAGACTAGATAATCCTAGGGATAATCTGAGGGTAGAACAGACCAATGCCTCATTTCCAGTCTGGTACCCTGGAAGAAAACAGTGTATTTCCTTTGAGGTCTTGAGAGGTTTTTCTTCTGTTTTGTTTTGGTTTTGGTTCATTTTGTAATCAACCTTATTAAGGTATCATTTACATACAATAAAATGCAGACATTTTTAGTCAAGGGTTCAGTGACTTTTAATTAATGTATACATTTGTTTAACTACCACCCCCATAAAGATAGATAACAATCCTAAAACCCTAGAAAGTTTCCTCCTAGGCTTTTGCAAAAGTATCCCCATCTCCCACCCCAAGGCAACCACGGATCTGCTTTTTATTTTTAGAGATGACTTTTGCCCAGTTTAGAATTTCATGTAAGTTGAATAATACAGTAGGTGCCCTTCTGATCTGGCTTCACTTGCTCAGCATATGGTTTTTGAGATTCATTCATGTTGGGATGTTTTAAACCAGGACTTTAGCCTGGGTGGCTGATGTTGTCTGAGGGCACCTATAGGTACATCTGAGTCTCTGGCATTGTCACTGTCTGTTCTTGGCTCCGTATTTTCAACTTTACTAAAAAGCACAAGGTTGAAGTAAGGAAGATCATTGTCAGTATAATGGAGGTGAAGTGGGTTCTGTTATATAATATTCTCAGCATAAATTGACCTGCTTGGAATCATTGTGTTGATAATCGACAAGGATTCTCTTCCTCCAAAAGCCTTGATACTATAAGACTTCTAAAGGACACTGTGCTAGGACCCTTCTTTTAGTTTTCATTTTTTGGGAAACATTTCTGGAAAATTCAAATGCTCGCAACCTGAAAGAAGCAATTATTCACCTGAAGGCTAACTCTGCTAAAGTTGAGTTGTCCGACCTTTACATGCTGATAGAACCCAAATAGCCTTGCAAAACAATGCTCTCTTATTGGATATAAGCATATAGATTGTTTAAGGTGGACGTGTATATGCATTAAAGTGAAGAAACAAAGAATCTTTGAGTTTCCCTTGCTGGTTTTTTTTTATTTTTTCATTTAAGTTTCTATAGCGTATGCTAATAGTTCAGGGAAACCTCAGTTTAGTTTTAGCTCCACTCTACATAAATGTTGAAGTATTCCATACCCACCTTTTTTCTACCTTCCTTCTTGTCTTCCATCTTTCTTTTCTAACTTCTTATAATCCATTATACTTAATCCTGCATTTGCTGAGGTGGCAATTAGTGTAGGAAAATACTGTGAAATTTTGCTGTTCAGAATGCATGTTGACCAAATTCTATATTGAGAAAAGGTCTGAATTTACCCAGAGTAACCCTTTCTCAGCGTCTTTGAATAAACGCCATAGAAAGTGGGCTATATATAATATCCTGACAGGTATGTAGAACTCATAGCAATTGCCCTAAAGAGCTTACCTAGCGTAGATGCATATGAATGCATTTAATGATTGTTTTATTGGCAGCAGCGCCAACATACACAGTCTGTTTTGTTTTATATCATTCTCATTACCTGCTGTTTACCACTGTATACATTGCTAATGGCGTGGTTTCTATGGCTTGTGAATTTCACGGCCAAATAATATGTAATTTATTGCACACTTCAGTGTAGACGATGGAGACTCCATAACTTTTCGTGTGCTCTTTGCCCCTTTGGAATGTATTACACTGAGATCAGGCAATGTTATAAATTTATTTGAAATGTGCATGATAGCTAAACATCAGTTAGGACTGATGGGCAATATTTCTTCTTCCAGCAACATAACAGTTTTTAAAGACTAAGCCACTGAACGTGGAGTCACTGAACATGGGACTCAGTTCACTGTGATCCTTCTTAGAAAAATAAAGGACAACTTGGATTGGATATGTGTGGCTTATTCAAGTAGTAACTAATCAGCTACATCTTGGTGAACTTAATTTGTCACAATCGTTTGGTATTTTATTAACTCTCTTCCCCTTCTTCCCCCGACTCTCACGAGAACGGATCATGAGTATCTTGAAACATATTAAGTCATCTTCCATCCCTGTTAATCTAACTACAAAAGCACACTTTCCTTATCCAATGTAACTTACTGTCTTTTAGAGTGGCTGGGGTTTTAATTCTCTACAAAATTTAAACCAGCAAAGAGAAACATTTTCAAGAGCCACCACATTTTAGCGCTTTAGAAAGAAAACTTTAGAATTAAGGGCAACTATATCATTTTATAGCTAAAGCACCTGAGGCCTAAAGTAGGAAGGTAACCATCAAGGTCAGGGAAGGGGTTGAAGATCAGGTTTCAAGCTGAGGAAGAGTCTACAGGGACTCAATCTGAGCAGGTCGGAAACTGAAAGGAAACCACAAATGTTCTGGGAAGGCTGGCATCTGGCCTCAAGTGTGGGATTCAGACAGGGAGTGGGCCTGGGGGAACTGCGCTTCTGCAGTAGGCAGAGAAGTCCACCTCCCCTCCGGAAAGTGCCACTGACATCAGGGAGTTGAGGGGAAAGAGCAATGAATTCCAGTCCACCTGAGAAAGCAGGCCAGACTGATTAACTCTGAATTTAGGCTTATTTCAGATACTTCTTGAGAAAGAACTTGCACAAGAGCAAGTCCCACGCAGCCTCTTTTAAATCCATGCCCAGTATTTTCTGGTAGAGCTGCTTAAACCCTCCAAGTGACTCCAGTATTTTAGTTTCACTCTGTATTTAATTCCGACAGTTCTATGATTGATTATTTAATGGGAAAATAAATAGGGTCACAAAAGAGTGTGAATGTATTTTACAGGATGAGGATGGGTGGAGTGGAGCAGTCTGGAACAGGACACCAATAAAAAGGGATCTTGGTAAAGAAGAACGTGTATTTGAAATGAAGAGGAATTCACAAGGAAATTAGTGCCTGACACCACGCCCTTCTCTCTGCATGTTTAGAAGCTAGTTTCTAATTTTATTTTCATAGGAGATGTCCCTGTGATGAATTGTCTTTTACCTCCACACTATTTATCACATGGACATATTGTGAAGTTTGTGTGAGAGAAAGCAAGTATTAGAAATTGTTTTGCAAGGAGCTATAATCACTTCCTGGAACAATATAGGGTAGAAGGAAAAGGAAAGGAAGGTGGAAACAAAGGAGAAAGACAGCTAATGATGCTGGAGTCTCTCGCTGGGATTTGTGGTATCTCTTTTTGAAACTAAGTACAGAAAGTCAGAACTTGACTGATTGTTTCTTGATCACGGTTTGTTTTCATTTTTGTTTTTCTCTTGCTCTCTCATCAGTTATTCCAGCCAGTGCCATGTCATTTTCAGTTTCAGTAAGCATGCCTGCCTTGTTTCCATTTGCATTATTCATGCAAACGTTGATTGAACTGATGACCCCGAGTTATCACGGGAAACATTAGATACACCAGTGGATACATTTCTTAATTTTAGAAAAAAATTACCGAGTGAAGGTTAAAATAACTCCTCTTCAATTTGTCAGTTAAAAAAACTTCTCCTAACATACAATACCTCATTGCCTAACAATGCCAGATAAATGAAGAATTCCTATGTATTCATGAATGCAGGCTAGTCTGTATATCTTTTGGCAGGTATGACCGTTACCGAGGGTAATGGCCTTGTTTGCTGGCCATGTCCTGTCTCCTAGAAAGTTGTACTTTCTGTTGTCTTTCAGTTGGTCCATTGGATATCAGAGGTGAATTTATAAAACTATACTTCCCTTTACACTTACTTTGTTTTGTTTTGTTTTGTTTTACTTGAAGTATAGTTGATTGACAATGTTGTGTTTCAGGTGTACCGCCAAGAGATTCAGATATATATATTTCTTTTTCAGATCTATTTCCTTTATAGGTTATTACAAGGTATTGAATATAGTTGCCTGTGCTATACAGCAGGACCTCGTAGTTTATCTACTTTATACATAGTATACACTTACTTTGTGTGATCCACGCTGGTCAGACCACATAATTATTTTCACATCTGATATAATTTTTTCAGGTCCAACCTCAAATCTTTGATGAGAAGATATTTTAAAATAAGTTTAGCATGTGTGTGCTCTAAATCCAACAGTAGTTATTAGAGATATGATTTTGCACTAGGTATTCCTCTCTTTTTTGTTCTTGGCCAACCCATTGAAAATTAGTTTTTATTTTCTGGTTGGTTTGCTAGATGTTTATGACTATAATAAACGTGTTAAATTTTCTCTTATATCTTAAAGCACAATCTGAATTAGCAATGGATATTGTGCTATATACATAGGGGCTGTGATATAAATATAGTTTCTAACTTCAAAAACATATAACCTAGAAGGGAACACAGACACATATGCAGCAATTATGACAACTGCATTTGTTTACTAAGTGAAATAGTACTGAGATGGATAAAGTGCTAGCAAGCCTTGAACAGGCAAATCAGCTTCAAAAATAGATGCGCAGTTCTTTAAAAATATTTTTAACATTTTTCTGGCTACATGTAGAATATAACTTAGCATAAAAACGGTATGGGTTTGAGGATATGGGGAGGAGGAGGGTTAAGCTGTGACAAAGTGAGAGAGTGGCATGGACATATATACACTACCAAACATAAAATAGATAGCTAGTGGGAAGCAGCCGCTTAGCACAGGGAGATCAGCTTGGTGCTTTGTGACCACCTGGATGGGTGGGATAGGGAGGGTGGGAGGGAGACAAAAGAGGGAGGGGTTATGGGGATGTATGTATATGTATAGCTGATTCACTTTGTTATATAGCAGAAACTAACACACCATTGTAAAGCAATTATACTCCAATAAGGACATTTAAAATAAATAAATAAGTAAAAGAAGACTGACTCATGCAATTAAAAAAAAAAAAAATTCTCTTGTCCTGGATTCAAGAGAAGGGATGAAGTAAAAGGATGAGGAAGAACAAGAAGAGGAAATGTGAGTGTGGAGAGGGTAGGAGGAAGAGCAGAAGGCAAATAAGTGTATGTGCTTCCCTTGCCATCCCTGACTTTTTTTTTTTTTTTTTTTTTTTCGCATCAGGAAACCCAAAAGCCAGAGAAGAGCACGGAGGTGGTCACCACTGCATGTGAACAAAAAGGTGGAGAGAAGAGAATGGTGGTAATCTGCGCAGGCAACTGGAGGGTGACCTGAGTGCATCTCACCAGGGAAGAATCCCGGTTCCGTAGAACCCCTGAAGATGCCAGGCTCTTATGTTTAGATGGGGGGCCGAAGGCATCTGTGGGGTCACCACATACATCACTCCTGGAGGTGTTGTTCACATTGTGTTCTTTGTAAAGAGTGTCCCTGGTGAGATTCAACATCTCCCTCTGCAGGACCCAGCCTTGCCCTCCCAACCCGCCGAGGTCAGCAGGCAACATCCCCAGTAAATCACCAGGTGTGGTGAGATATCTGAAGTGGCCCTGGTACCCCCCAGTTCAGGCGTCCTGGGGAAAGGGTGAGGAGGACAGAGGCACCGGGGCTTCTTCTCACGCAAGCAGACAGCTCACCTGGCCCAGCGCTGCTGCATCCCTGTGGGCACGCGGTAGCCCTGGCATCCGGTAGGGGACACTGCAGGATCCACACCTGGCTGGGATTTGCCCACCCCCTGGGGACCCCTCAGCCTCGTGGAGCCCCACTGAAGGGCCTGGGTCACCTCATGGCACCATTTCTCAACCTGAGGTTCTATAGATTTTCCATAGATGTGTAAAAATTGAATACAACACACACACAAAATGAAGGCAATTCAAAGCAATGCTAATTTAGGATGAGTTAAAGGGCCAGGATTCCAAGTTAATTATGACCTTAAAATTAGATAACAAATACATCTGGTTTTATTACACGCTGAAAAGCAGTGTCTTCTACAAACTTTTCATGTTGGGATACAGCAAAGCTATAGAATTTATGATTCTATGACCACAGCATCAGGATATTTTTAAATTAAAAAGCACAGGCAAGTTTGGCTGGGGTGTTAAAGAAAGAAAAATGATTCTTAGGGGAAAAGGGAACATTGCGGTTCTCTGCCCACTTCCACTGTGCTGGTCTCATGATGGGCCGTGTTGCGTGTGGGCTGGAGGGACAGGGTCACTACTCCCACCTGTGTCATCAGACCTCCCACTCACAGCGCCCAGGTGGGAGGGACCCACACTTTTCACCCTGGAGCCCCAGAGCCTCCCCTTTCCTCTGCATCACTTTCACTGTTCAGGGGACCAGTCACTTGAACGCCGCCCGGCCAAATGCCCAGGTTAAATCGCCCCTGTAGGACAGGTCTCTCTGCTACCAGAACACACTTGGCAAAGAGCAGCAAAGAGGCCCCAGTGCCCTGGGGATGTGAGCCCTGGGGATGTCAGGGCCCAAAGTCACTTGCAGGGTCTGAGTAGCCCCCCTGGGTCCCACACACTGACCCCAGGGAGCCCACCTCCCCACTGACTCCAGTCCCTGCCTTTGTGTGGCAGGTTCTGGTCTGACACCTGTGAGGACTGTGACCTGGAGGCCTCAGCCTGAGACTCAGAGTGGATGGAGCTTGTGCAGTTTCTGGCAGCTTAAATGAGACACGAGGCCAAGGAAGGAGGGCCGCCTCTCTGCTCCCCTCCGCTCCTGAGTCAGCTAGTGAGTGCCGGTTACTTCCTGTCGGAGCTGTACAGATTTAGCATAAATTTTAGATACATGCCTTACTTTTAACAGTGAAAGGCTGTTACATCAAGCAAAATTGATCTCCTCCTCGGTTTTTTCTTTTTAAACATTTCTATGTAAGATAACACACAAGTATAGAAAAGCACCCTCCGCAAAGGGAGGGCTCAGTGAATTACAGTGGGCGCTCCACTCTGGGGAGCAGTAGTTTTTCCCTCTGTGAAAGCCCAGATGCTTCTGAGAAGCTCCTCTCAGCTTCCTTACTCTGGCCCGACCTCCACAGCGGAAATCCCAAAGGGACTGGATTCTCCCAGCCCTCCAGCACCCTCCACTACTTTCTGATTGTGCTGCCACACTCATTTTGAGTTATTTGTGTGTAAATCACTGCACTTGGAATATACATGGAGTAACTGATTTCATTCTTATAACCGAATAAGTTAGCACTTATTCTTCTCCCCTTCTACAGGGGGCAGCCAGGGTGCTGGGGACGTCCTGTATATTGAACTGGGTGTTGGTAACAGATGTGTTTATATTTACAAGAAACCATAAAGCTCTACGCTTAAGATCTGTGCCCTGTACAATACACCAAGGAAACTTCAATTAGAAAGAGATGCCAAAAAAATTTCCCCACAAAACAAACTTCAGGGCCCGGTGGCTTCCTCTGATTTCTACCAAACATTTAAGACAGAAACGATGCCCGTCTCCTACACACTCTTCCAGAGAACAGATACAGAGGGAACACACCCACACTGCTTTCATCGGACCAGGAGAATACTGATGTCGTACCCGCAGCAGATATTACAGGACAGGAGAAATTACAGGCTAAAGACTTCTGAATGTCGATGTCAAAATCCAAAAGCAAATATTAGCAGTCTAAATCTAGAGTTTTTCAGAAAGGAAGGAAACTGGGATTTCGTGGCGGTATTTCCAGTGGTTGATGTGAACAGGATCACTGGGTGTTTGGGCGCTGCCTGGAAACGTGGAGAGAAGGGACAATGCCATGGGGTTAGTGGAATGAACATTTGGTGACAAGATTAGGAGGGCCTGGGTCATCCTCAGAGACAGTCCTGGGATGGGGTCTCTAGGCTGTGGCTATGGAGGGGTCCCTCTAGAAGGGCATGGGCCTCTCTCCTGTGCCACTGCAGGGTCTAGGGATGGATGAGGAGTTTGTAGGGGCTGGATTTTGATGAGGAAGGATGAGCAGGGAAGGTGCGCCCTCAGAGCCAGTGCAGCCACGGCCCCTCCCCAGCCAGGCCGTAGCCCAGGCTACTCCGACAGTTGCTCACATCAATAGTCAGGCGACAGTGGGGCACGCCAGCTTCACCCACTAAACCACCAAGCACAGCCCAGCAGGCCACTGTCCTCATTAATCAGCACTACCTGTGCATCCAGGGCTGGTTGTTGAAGACCAAGCTAATTTGTTAGAGACGTGCCATGTGGGCAACTGGCTTGGAGAGACCAGGGCTCTGAGCCACGTGGAGACAAGCCGACCACTGGTCAGACCACCAGGAGGCTCACCCAGTGTGTGAAGACGCTGAGGGAGGAGGAACGTAGATGGGACCCCCTGATCCTTCAAGGGACCTTCTTTCAGGGATATTTAAGAGCTGTGGGGTCAGGGATCAACATGTAAGGGAGGCAGCGGGTCAGGCATGGGCCCTCCTGTTGGCTCAGACCCCTCCTGTCCTTGGAGCAACCATGGGGCAGGCAGGAGGATTGGGGTCATGGAGGGAGGAGAGCCCTGGGCTCAGGGGTCCAGAGCACCATCTAGAGGATTCAGGGGTTCAGGGATTTCTGTCCCAGGGAACCAACTACATTCCTGTCCCACATCCATCTGTCATCAGCTTTGCGACTCCGGGAAAGTCACTTAAAATCTCAACATTTTCGTGCCATGTACCATAAAATATGGTTCACAGCACCTGCCATGAGTTCCCCACGGGGCTGATGTGGGGATCACAGGAGGTGATGACAGATATTCTTCACAAGCTCTAAAGCATCACACCCATAACCTTCCCCACTCCCCTGCCCTGTGGCATCCAGGTCCCCTCTCTGGAGGCAGCACTACCACATTTCTTGCTTATTCTTCCAGACATTTAATATTTGCACACTTAGGTAGCATTTATGAAGTAACCATCATTTTTCATCAGGGTCTACCTGATTTGCTGTATTAAGCTTCATCATGTAATACTAATAAGTGGGCCCTATTGACATTTCCATTATCAGAGAACAAGGAACTGAGGACACAGGGTCTGCATAACTTTCCCAGGTTCATGTGGCTTCTGGTATGATTTGAATCCAGACCATCAGGCACCAGCCCCCACTCTGTCGGTCACTGTGCTGTGCTCCCTTTCTGTATTATCTCACTAAATAAAGTCATGTCCCCGTGCAGTCAGGCTGCTGGCTATTTTAAGGGCACACCACATTGCAACACCCTCTTCTCAGCCCAGCTTCGATTCACTTGACTCCCCTAGACTCCCCTAGGAGGCTGGTGAACAAAGAGAACAGACGTGTGACCTGGGAATGAATTGACACCTCTGCATGGTCTTCTCCCAGCAACTTATCATTAGTTCTCTCAGTTTTTGTTGTGTTTTCCTGGATCATGACTCGGGTACCAAGAAGAAAAGGAAGATTATAAAGGAGTCAAACACAGGATGCACAAGAATATCATCTGCGATCAAGATAATCTGCTGGCCATCTGCAGCGGTGGTTCAGGCACATCAGAATCAGCATCTGGCCAAACAACAGGGTAGGGACACAAATAGCACCCCCACTAACCACTCCATTGAAGGTACTGTGGAAATAATACCAGCAAGTAGATTCAGGAGCAATGGCTGTAGTTTGTACAGCAGAGCCTGGATCTGGTTGAGGGAGGATTGGGCAGGGAAGGTGCCCACTCAGAGCCGGTGCAGCCACTGCCCGCTCTTAGGCAGGCCTTAGTCCAAGCTGCTCAGATGATTGGTCAGTTTCTAGTCAGTGAGACCCTGGGGGCCTGTAAACCTCATCTGTTAAGCCACCAAAACACCAGCCCAGTAGACCCTGTTCCCAGCTAATGAATATTAACTGCTCATCATCCAGGTTTGATCAGTTGAAGATGATGCTAATTCTCTGTGCAACTGTCATGTGGGCAGTTGGTTTGGACTGTCCTGGGTTTTGAGTCAGTTAGGGAGTCAAGTAGACTACTGGTCATTCAGGGTGGTCACCTGACCACCAGGAAGTCTCACTGCAAATCAGCTGCTAGAATCAAGTGCTGAGGGGGAAGGGAGGGGAGATGCACACATATTTGGATACCCCGGTCCATCAGGGGGTCTGCATTTGGGGGAAAGACATTGTATTTGGGATCAGGGATTGAAACGTAGAGCCAGGAGGTAGGTCCAGATTTGAGCCATTCTCTTGGGCCAGGCACCTCCTCCGAGTACCAGCTGTCTCCCTGCAGCATCCTTGGGGCAGGAGGATGTGGGAAAGGGAGCGAGGAGAGCTCTTGGTTTGTGTATCCAGGGCATGATCTCATGTCCATGTGTTCAGGAATCTCTATCCCTCCCCTGCCTCAGACCCATCACTCATCAGTGTTGTGACTCTGGGCAAGTTACTCAATCTGTCTAAATTTCAGTGCCCTGAACCATAAAATATGGGTCACAGCCCCTACTCTGCCCACCCCACAGTGCATCACAAGAAATAATATTCTTTCCATGAGCTCTAAAACTTCTTACTCATGTCATCAATGTGAAAAAGTAGGCTCTATCCTCCTGTTTGTAGCCTCCTAGGTGCCCTTTCTGGAGACGACCTACTTATTCTTCCAGGCATTTAATACTTGAACATTTATGTAGGTAGCACTTATGAAGTACCCATCATTTTTCTTCAGGCTTTGTATTTACTAATTTTTAGCCTCAGAACATAATACGAATAAGCAGGTCCTACTAATATTTCCATATCCCTGGCCAGGGAACTGAGAAACAGAAGGACTAAGTAACTAACCTTCCTAGGTATACGTGGCGTTCAAATAGTCTTTCTATCTATCTATCTATCTATCTATATCTGGATATGTCACATTTTCTTTATCCATTCACCTGTTGGACACTTAGTTGTTTCCTAGTCTTGCTTTGCCTATTTTATTTTATTTTTTTACACACGCTGCATGACATGCGGGCCTTAATTCCCTGACCAGGGATCAAACCCATGCCCCCTGCAGTGGAAGTGTGGAGTCTTAACCACTGCACCACCAGGGAAGTCCCCTGCTTTGCCTATTTTAGAATCAGATTATTTGTTTTTGTTTGTTTGTTTGTTATTTGCTATGGAGTTGTTTGAATTCCTTATAGATTTTGGATATTAACCTCTTATCATACATGTGGTTAACAAATATTTTTTCCCATTCCTAGGTTGCCTTTTCATTTTGTTGATTGTTTCTTTTGCTCTCCAGGAGCTTTTTAGTTTGATGTAGTCCCATTGGTTGCTTTTTGTTTTTGTTGCTTGTGGTTTTGTTGTCATATCCAAAAAATCATCACCAAGACCAATGTTAAGGAGCTTTCTCTTTATGTTCTCTTCTAGGAGTTTTACACTTTCAGGTCTTACATTTAAGTCTTTAATTCATTTCAAGTTAATTTTTACAAATGGTGTAAGATAGGGGTCCACTTTCTTTGTTTTGCATGTGGGTATCCAGTTTTGCCAACACCATTTACTGAAGAGACTATCTTTTCCCTGTTGAGTATTCTTGGATCCCTGTCAATTAGTTGCCTGTATGTGTGTGGATTTATTTCTCGGCTCTTGATTCTGTTGCATGGTGTATGTGTCTGTTTTCATGCCAGTACCATACTATTTTGATTACTCTAGCTTTGTAGTATAATTTGAAATCAGGAAAAGTGTTGCCTCCAGCTTTGTTCTTCTTTCTCAGGGTTGCTGTGGCTTTTGAAGTCTATTGCAGTTCCATACGAATTTTAGGATTGTTCTTTCTATTTATGTAAAAAATGTCATTGGAATTTTGATAGGGATTGCACTGGATCTGTAGATTGTTTTAGGTTGTATGGACATATACTCTCCGAGTGAGATGTGCATGTAAATGATTTGTCTAAGACCTATTAAAGCAAAACAAAAAAAGTCAAAGAAACTGCTACATTAGAAAATACTAAACGTGTAGAGTATGGGCGGCTGGTGTGTGCTCGGGATGACCCAGCCCCCTCCAGGCCAGAGAAGTGGGTGGGAAGTAGCAATTACAACAGACAAGGATGACCCTCCCTGTTTACCCCTCCCTCTGGGCCCATTTTATTCCAGGCTGCATCGTTTAAACTCAAAACACACTTTTAATATAGGGCCCTTGTAGCCATCTTGTTGTGCTACTCTTCACAACCCATGAGCAGGGTCACAGGAAACTGTCAACAGGTCTGGCTTTCCATGTTACCACTCATACAAGCCAGTGCTTTTCCACACTTGATCTACAGATCACAGACACGTGAGGATTATGCAAAAGAACAAGAACAAAGCTTTATTGTAAGTTTCACATCGAAACAGGGTCCACACGAGGCCCAGCCTGGGAGGAGGTGGACACTGATGGCCTCACCCCAAAGTTATTGGCTCAGGCCAACTTCCTCCTCTTAAACCCCAAGGTAATGAATCGCGACCTGGAGGAGAATGACTTGGTCGATGGCCCAGTGGTTTTTTGTCCAGCCAAGCCCTGGGCAGGTGATGAGGGGGCCCTAAGAGCAAGGCTGCACCTTGCTGTGCCCACTGCGGAGCTGAGGCTGATAGGAGTAGAGGCTGGATCCGACACACCCCTAAAGTCAGCCTTGGCTGGGCATGGGCTGCGCCCTCTGCTGGAAGTAGGGGGGCCCTGCCTGGGTGGGCCCCCAGGGATGTGATGTAAGATGGGGGCAGTAGTGCCTCCAAACCTAGGCTGCTTCTTAGGGCTAGGTCCCATGGTCACCGTGGGGTGGCTCTGGTGAGGCGGGCCCCAGGAGTTCAGGCCCATGCTGCCCCCATTGCTGTGTGTGGTGCTCGGGGGCCCCCTCTTTCTTGCCGTAACTCTGAGAGCTGCAAACATGCAGCTCAGATCTGCGGGGCCGCCCAAAGCTGGGGGGCTTGGAGCAGAGGCAAAGGCTGGAGCTTTCCGTTTCCTGGGGAAGAGCTGGGGAGAGCTGCCCAGGTCCCCGATGGCATAGGTCTCATCCCGCAGCGCACTGTTGATGCGCCGGAACGCTGCTTCCTTCTCCGAGTCTAGGTCTTCGGCGGTGACCCGGAAACCCGGCTCAGGGGCTGGGGGCAGCCTCAGAGGCTCCCCTCGCCTGTGCGGCAGCAGAGGAATCCTGCGTTTTCGGGGCCTGGGACTGTCAGATGTGCAGGAGCCCTTCCTCCAGGGCCCTTTCTGCCCTCTTGCTGCCTCTGCATTTTTGTCAGGCTGGCTTTTCCTCTGGTAAACCACCGGAGCTGCAGAGGGCGATGGAGGGCCCTCCTCGCCCCCTGTCTTCGCAGACTTCTGGGGCAGCCCTTGCGGTATGGCGGGACCCCTCCTTCTTTCCACTAGCGGGAAACCTCGGGTGGAGCTATATGAGCTCGTGATGGCGTTTCTTTGGGGGCAGGAACTCACACAAGAGGTCTGCTGTTTCCTGGCGGATCTGTCCTCTGCCCACTTGGCGTGGAGGTCTCTCTGCAGAGGTCCAGGCCTGGGCACGAAGAAAGAGCCCCCCAGGGGCGTAAATGCAGATCGTGCGCCCCCGGTGTCATCGGGGCCGCTTCTCTGGTCTTCGTTCCTCCCTGTGATTGTGGGGACTTCCTCCTGCTCGGCCATCCCTTGCCCGCTCTCCTCCAGGGCCCTCAACACCGTCTTCTCTGTGCTGTAGTTGTAGTTCGGGACACAGCTGGGTGTCGTGGCCGGCACTGGCTGTCCCTGCGCCACACTGACAGTGACTGTGTCCACTGCGGACACTGAGCTGCGGGACGTCGTGGAGGTGCGAGCACCCATCTCTGCCTTCTTCCGATGGCCTCGCCTGAAGATGGAGATAAGGATCCCCATAAGGAGTGCAGCGTCTGCGGGATGGTAGAATGGGGTCTCAGAGACTCTGTGGCAAAGCGTAGATGCAGAGTCACTGGACACTTGTGGGCTGGCCTGCGAGTGGATAGCCGGCCATAGACAGCTGGGTGACCCGGGCCGGCCACGGGAAGTCGGTGGGCGCGGGGAGCGGGCTGGGGGCAGCCGAGCCCTCCTGGCAGGTGCTGGTCCCCCAGTGCCCGGGACGAGGGTGAGGGGCAGGGCCTACCTAAGTAACTGCTCCTAGAGAACATGGGTGAGGTCGGTCCGTGGATAGAGAGGTGGGCTCCGAGCACTCTCCTTCAGCTGCCAACTCGGCCAAAAGCGGAGTGCGCTCTCTTTGGCCTGTTGCCTTTTTATACTCTGAAACCTGTGAGCGAACAATGGGCGTGCGTTGGCGGGGCGCAAAAGTTTAGGGAGGGGTGGCGCATGTGCAGAGTACACGTCAGGCCCTGGGGCGCACAGGTGAGGATGCGCGCCCCTGGACCGTCTAGCGCTTCTGAATCTCCCCGGGGGTCTGAGGGCTGGAGGTGTTTGCCTTGAGGGTGATGAGCTTCTTGGCAGGACAGCTGGCCCTTCTCCCCTGGCCGTGCCCCAGTGCTGTCGGGGTAACTAACTGTACTGGACGGGATCCCCGCCCAGCAAAGTGGGGCAAGGTCGCTGGCTGTGCAGCTCCCACAAGAGGCGGCAGCTTTGGCAGCAGCGCCTCTGCGTCCTCCTGCCCTTTCCCCTGGCGGCACTGGAGGGGAGAGCCGCTAAGAACGGAAGTGCCCACACCATCCAGATCCTGCTGGGGTGACACCTGAAGTGGTGACCAGGGCTGGCTGAGAGGGCCATACTTACCATATGACCCAAAAACCCACTCCTAGGCAATTAACCAAGAGAAAAACTTTTCACAAAACACATATGTGAATGTTTTAGCTATCTTGTCCACAATTCCTAAATATAGGACTATTGAGGTTATCCAATTTTCTTGAGTTTGTCATTTTTTAATTGTTCTTGGAATAACACTATGTATACGTATTGTTTCACAGTCTAGAGTTAATATTTTACCAATTAAATAAAATTCAGAAGGCTTACATCCATATAGATTCTTTTACCTTCCACTCTTTGTTATAGCTGTCATATGTGTCACATTTATATGACGTCAACGCCACCCTCTGAGACTGTGGTATCCTTTTTTCATACATATACAGGGAATTGCCTGGCGGTCCAGTGGTTAGGACTCAGCACTTTCACTGCTGGGGCCCCGGGTTCAGTCCCTGGTAGGGGAACTAAGATCCCGCAGGCCACGCAGGCGTGGCCAAAAAAAAAAAAAAAAAGTCATACATATACAAAATAATGTAAGAGGATAATTTTTCCAGATACTTGCCATTTTTGTTGCCCTTCCTTTGTTCCTGAAGTTGCAAGCTTACTTCTTTCTTGTGTCATTTCACTTCAGCCTGAAGAAGTTCCTTTCATGTAATATTGTTATAGCAAATTGTCTGGTGATGAATTCTCTTAGTTTTCTCTCATCTCCATCAGACTTCATTTTGGCTTTTGTTTGACTTTCAGTCTTTAAGGATATCCTTGCTTTAAGGATATCATATCCTGGTTGGTCTTTTCCTTTAATACTTTAAAGATGTTATTCCATTCTTTTCTGGTCTCTGTTTTCTGATGAGAAATCACAGTCCTTCAAGTTGACATTCTGTGATGTATAACAGGTCGGTTATACAAGATTATTCTTCACCTTGGCTTTTTTATCAGGTTGTGTGTCAGGGTGAAGCTTTCTGAGCTTAGGTCTGTGTCTTGAAATCAGTGACGTTTTCAACTATTCTTTTCCTCATATATTTTCTTCTGCACCTTTCCTTCAGACCCTCCAACGGCACAAAAGTTAGAACTTGCAATATTGTTTCACATGTCTCTGAGACTTAATTTTTGTTCAGTCATTTATCCCCCTTCAATTGTCACCCAAGCAGGATCTGGTTGGCTTGGGC
Organism: Tursiops truncatus; assembly: GCF_011762595.2. Taxonomy (NCBI): domain Eukaryota; kingdom Metazoa; phylum Chordata; class Mammalia; order Artiodactyla; family Delphinidae; genus Tursiops; species Tursiops truncatus. Next base: position 114,094 of record NW_022983427.1, on the reverse strand, counting down.
ACTTCTGGGTTTTTTTTTTTTTTTTTTTTTTTTTGCACTTCTGTTCTTAGCGGCTCTCTCCTCCAATGTTACCAGGTGGGAGGGCAGGCGGACGCACAGCCGCTGATGCCAAATCTGCCACCTCGGGCGGCGGCTGCTGAGCCAGGTACCCTGCTCTCCAGCTTTCCTGCTCTGGTGGCCGGGGACCCATCCTGTACAGTTAGAGCCGGCCGGGAGAGAAGGGGCAGCTGCCCTGCCAAGAAGCTCATCACCCTCAAGGCAAACACCTCCAGCCCTCAGACCCCCGGGGAGATTCAGAAGCGCTAAACGGTCCAGGGGCGCGCATCCTCACCTGTGCGCCCCAGGGCCTGACGTGTACTCTGCGCATGCGCCACCCCTCCCTAAACTTTTGCGCCCCGCCAACGCACGCCCATTGTTCGCTCACAGGTTTCAGAGTATAAAAAGGCAACAGGCCAAAGAGAGCGCACTCCGCTTTTGGCCGAGTTGGCAGCTGAAGGAGAGTGCTCGGAGCCCAGCTCTCTAACCAAGGACCAACCTCACCCAAGTTCTCTAGGGGCAGTTACTTAGGTAGGCCCTGCCCCTCACCCTCACACCGGGCACTGGGGGACCAGCACCTGCCAGGAGGGTTCGGCTGCCCCCAGCCCGCTCCCCGCGCCCACCGACTTCCCGTGGCCGGCCCGGGTCACCCAGCTGTCTATGGCCGGCTATCCACTCGCAGGCCAGCCCACAAGTGTCCAGTGACTCTGCATCTACGCTTTGCCACAGAGTCTCTGAGACCCCATTCTACCATCCCGCAGACGCTGCACTCCTTATGGGGATCCTTATCTCCATCTTCAGGCGAGGCCATCAGAAGAAGGCAGAGATGGGTGCTCGCACCTCCACGACGTCCCGCAGCTCAGTGTCCGCAGTGGACACAGTCACTGTCAGTGTGGCGCAGGGACAGCCAGTGCCGGCCACGACACCCAGCTGTGTCCCGAACTACAACTACAGCACAGAGAAGACGGTGTTGAGGGCCCTGGAGGAGAGCGGGCAAGGGATGGCCGAGCAGGAGGAAGTCCCCACAGTCACAGGGAGGAACGAAGACCAGAGAAGCGGCCCCGATGACACCGGGGGCGCACGATCTGCATTTAGGCCCCCTGGGGGGCTCTTTCTTCGTGCCCAGGCCTGGACCTCTGCAGAGAGACCTCCACGCCAAGTGGGCAGAAGACAGATCCACCAGGAAACTGTAGACCACTTGTATGAGCTCCTGCCCCCAAAGAAACGCCATCACGAGCTCATATAGCTCCACCCGAGGTTTCCCGCCAGTGAAGAGAAGGAGGGGTCCCACCATACCGCAAGGGCTGCCCCAGAAGTCTGCAAAGAAAGGGAGCAAGGAGGGCCCTCCATCGCCCTCTGCAGCTCCGGTGGTTTCCCAGAGGAAAAACCAGCCTGACAAAGATGCAGAGACAAGAGTGCAGAAAGGGCCCTGGAGGAATGGCTCCTGCACATCTGACAGTCCCAGGCCCCGAAAACGCAGGATTCCTCTGCTGCCGCACCGGCAAGGGGAGCCTCTGAGGCTGCCCCCAGGCCCTGAGCTGGGTTTCCCTGTTGCCGCTGAAGACCTAGACTCCGAGAAGGAAGCACCGTTCCGGCGCATCAACAGTGCGCTGCGGGGTGAGACCTAGGCCACTGGTGGCCTGGGCGCCATGCAGCCTTCCTGTCCCTTTCTGCTGCCTGCTGCAGGGGCTGCTTCTCCGCAGAAAATGTTTCATAGTTATTTCTATTTTAATATGATCATGGTACATTAAAATGTATTAGTGCTTGCCTGTGAACACTAAGGTCACTTGACTTGTAATTTTCTATATTGTTCTATATTTTTGTGACTAAAGGCATTACTTGGGGTAATTAAAAGAATATCTTGAAGCGATTTTGGCTTTTGATCTGCCACTAATTCCTATTTAACCTTAATTCAGGGGTCGGATTCTTTGACCCAAGGAAACAGAATAGTATAAAAAGAAAGAATGTGAGTGTCAGATGATGGCAGTGATTAAGTATAGCAAGAGACGCCTTTGCAAAAGTTAGTGTTGGTCCCAGAAGACTCTCACTTAGCTGTGTGACCCTGGGCAAGTCACTTCACCTAAATCTCTGAATTATAGGGCTGTACTGATGATTTAAAAGTGACTGAGCACGGTGGACACTCGGAAATCCTGGGTTCTCAATAAAGCCACTGCCCTGCTCTTTGGTCCTTTGGAATTACTAGATTAGTAAAATTTATACTTGACAGTAATTTTCGCTTAAAGTTTATTTTGTCTATTTCATCTCAGCCTTTCGGCTAAGATCAAGTGTAGTATCTGTTCTTGTCAATTTAAATAGCAAGAGAAAAGAAAGGAAAATAACGGGCATGCCCCCACACTTTTCAGACAATAGGAGCCTCTTAACCTGTTCCTTTGTCCAGAGACACAGGCCATTTCTCAGTGAAGGCCTCTGCCATCACTGAGGTTGCAGGGGAGATGTGGTAACTGGGAAGAAAAAGACCAATGGGGATGACCCCCTCACTCCTCAACATCCAAGCCCCCCACTTTCTCACTTGTCTGGCTAGAAATAAAAGGTTGATCCCATGGTTTTAACTTTCAGCTGTTGCTGGACTTTGGGTGCCTTGCGTAAACTGGGAGACAGAGACAGGAAAAAACCCCACCATAATCACCCTGTTATGGGCTGTTATTCAACTTTGGACTTCCAGGCCCCATCTGCCTGTTAGCGTTCACTTCTTAGAGTTTCAAGTGCATGCTGTTTGTCCTCTATCTTGCCCCATGCGGCTCTCAAGCCCTCGTAATATGACCACATTTCTCGTGCCACATGTAAAAATTCTAACACTTTGCAGATACTGAATTAAAAATCTATTATTTACATTGACTTCACCATTTTCATTTTCCTGGTGTGTTCATTAGAAAATTCAAAATTACATAAGTGCCTGGCATTATGTATTTTTTGGTGAGCAGTGATCCAGAGGATGGAAATGTATGCCTCCTTCGACTCCTTAAACTTAACCCCACTCTGGGGCAATGTCCCAGCCAGGCAGAAACTGCAGTGTGTCTTGGAGAAGGTCTTTTGCATTGAGATAGTAGGATGCACTTTTAGCTTCAAGAACTTGGATGTTGTTGAGTTTAACCTGGTATAAATTCAAATTAGAGTGTTTTAATTTTAGGATATTAAAGGTAATCCCCATGGTAAACACAAAGAAAATAGCTATAGAATAGTCCCAAAAGGAAGTGAGAAAGTAATTTAAATATTTTATTGTAAGAAATCAGCTAAACACACACAACGAAAGATAGGAATGCAGGAAATGAGGGGCAAAAAAGCTTTGGGCAGATGGAAAAGAAACAGCACAATAGCAGAAATAAGTCTTTTTTTTGTCAGCAGTTACTTTAAATATAAATGGATTAAACACTCCAATCAAAATACAGAGATTGGCGGAATAGGTAAAAACATATGATCCAACTATATGCTGTCTACAAGAGACTTAATTGAGATCAAAAGACTCAAGCAGGTTGAAAGTTAAAGGATAGAAAAAGGAATTCCAACCTCAGTGAGAAAACTCAAATAGTAACCAAAAGAGAGCTGGAGTGTCTATACCAATATCAGACAAAATAGACTTTGAATTTAAAATGGATGAAAGAGTTAAATATAAGAGTTAAACTATACAAAGTTCTGAAGAAAAAAAGAGGTAAATCTTCATAGTCTTGGATTTGGCAATGAACTCTTAAATATGATAGCAAAAGCACAGGCAACAAAAGGAAAAAGAAATTGGACTTTATCAAAATTAAAATCCTTTGTGTTTCAAAGAACACCATCAAGAAAGACATAATACAACCTTCAGAATGAAGGAAAATGTTTGCAAGTCATATATCAGATAAAGCCTAGTATTCAGAATATGTAAAGAACACTGGCAACTCAATAAAATGTCAAATAACCAAATTTTAAGAATGAGAAAAAGAATCTGCATAGATACTGCTCCAAAGAAGAGACACAAATTGCCAATAAGCACATGAAAACATGTCCAAAATTATTAGTCAAAATCATGCAAACTGAAACCACAGTGAGATACCACTTCATACCCAGTATTGTGCCATATAATTTTTTTAAAAACAAGGGTTGGCAATGATGTGGGGAAATTGGCACTTTCAAGCATCGCTGGTGCAAATATGAAAAAGAAAATAGTTTGGCCATTCCTCAAAAAGTTCAACACAGAGATACAGTATGGCCCAGGAACTCCACTCCCAGGTATATGTCCAGGAGAAATAAAAAACATATGTTCACACAAAAACTTGTACATGAGTGTTACATTGTCGTATCATTATTCATAATAGTCAAAAAGTGGAAACAACCCAACTATTCACCAACTGAGGAATGGAAAAATAAAATGTGTTATATCCATACAATGAATATTATTCAGCCATTAAAAGGGTGAAGGACAGATACATGCTACAACCTGGATGCACCTTGAATACATTTTGCTTACTGCAAAAGTCAGACACAGAAGTCCGCACATTGTGTGGTTCTTTTCATATGAAATGTCCAGCATAGGAAAATCAATAGGGACAGAAAGACCCAGGGCTGGGGTGAAAGGGGAGGACAGAATGAGAATGACTGATACTAGGTATGAGGTTTCTCTTGGGGATGATGAAAATGTACTGGAATTAGAGATGTTGATTGCAAAACCTGAGTACACTAAAAGCAGCCGAATCACACAGTTAATAAAAAATGTGGGGCTTCCCTGGTGACGCAGTGGTTGAGAGTCCGCCTGCCGGTGCAGGGGACGCGGGTTCATACCCTGGTCCGGGAAGATCCCACATGTCGCGTAAGCGGCTGGGCCCATGGGCCATGGCCACTGAGCCTGCGCGTCCGGAGCCTGTGCTCCGCAACGGGAGAGGCCACAGCAGTGAGAGGCCCGTGTACCGCCAAAAATATATATATATATGAATTGATGGAATATGGATTATATCTCAATCAAAAGATAATATGACAACATTTTTATAGTCATTACTCTTGATCAGTTTCAGGATGGAATTCCCACAGTGACTTCAATGGAGTGGCTTGTATGGGATGATATTTGAGGCTCAACCCTTTGGGACTAGATGTTCATTTTGAGCTGTTGAATGACGGTGAGGGCCAGCCAGTATATTTTCTTCACGGAGGATCAATCCCCATATGTATCCTTGGTTTGAATCCTTGTCTTTTTCTCTTCATATTCCTGAAACAAGTTCCTAGGAAATACATTCACAATAGTGAGAGGTGTTGACATCTTCCTGGCAAAAGCCTTAACTTATTCACAGGTGAAACTTCAGATCTCCTTATTACTAGCTGCCCGGGGAGTCCCCTGAAGCAAAGTAGGGCTTATGAAGATGGACCTTGCATTTGAGCGTGCACTTAAAATACCCAACAGGCTGATCACATGGGGAAAATAACTTTATTTACATGAGACAAGTACAAAGTCAGCACAACACAAAGAGGGAGAGTATGGGTGCTGGTGCCTGATGGCCTGAAATCAAATCCTATTTGAACGCCACGTGTACCTGGGAAGGTTAGTAACTTAGCCCTTCTGTTTCTCAGTTCCCTGGCCAGGGATATGGAAATATTAGTAGGACCTGCTTATTCGTATTATGTTCTGAGGCTAAAAATTAGTAAATACAAAGCCTGAAGAAAAATGATGGGTACTTCATAAGTGCTACCTACATAAATGTTCAAGTATTAAATGCCTGGAAGAATAAGTAGGTCGTCTCCAGAAAGGGCACCTAGGAGGCTACAAACAGGAGGATAGAGCCTACTTTTTCACATTGATGACATGAGTAAGAAGTTTTAGAGCTCATGGAAAGAATATTATTTCTTGTGATGCACTGTGGGGTGGGCAGAGTAGGGGCTGTGACCCATATTTTATGGTTCAGGGCACTGAAATTTAGACAGATTGAGTAACTTGCCCAGAGTCACAACACTGATGAGTGATGGGTCTGAGGCAGGGGAGGGATAGAGATTCCTGAACACATGGACATGAGATCATGCCCTGGATACACAAACCAAGAGCTCTCCTCACTCCCTTTCCCACATCCTCCTGCCCCAAGGATGCTGCAGGGAGACAGCTGGTACTCGGAGGAGGTGCCTGGCCCAAGAGAATGGCTCAAATCTGGACCCACCTCCTGGCTCTACGTTTCAATCCCTGACCCCAAATACAATGTCTTTCCCCCAAATGCAGACCCCCTGATGGACCGGGGTATCCAAATATGTGTGCATCTCCCCTCCCTTCCCCCTCAGCACTTGATTCTAGCAGCTGATTTGCAGTGAGACTTCCTGGTGGTCAGGTGACCACCCTGAATGACCAGTAGTCTACTTGACTCCCTAACTGACTCAAAACCCAGGACAGTCCAAACCAACTGCCCACATGACAGTTGCACAGAGAATTAGCATCATCTTCAACTGATCAAACCTGGATGATGAGCAGTTAATATTCATTAGCTGGGAACAGGGTCTACTGGGCTGGTGTTTTGGTGGCTTAACAGATGAGGTTTACATGCCCGCACGGTCTCACTGACTAGAAACTGACCAATCGTCTGAGCAGCTTGGACTAAGGCCTGCCTAAGAGCGGGCAGTGGCTGCACCGGCTCTGAGTGGGCACCTTCCCTGCCCAATCCTCCCTCAGCCAGATCCAGGCTCTGCTGTACAAACTACAGCCATTGCTCCTGAATCTACTTGCTGGTATTATTTCCACAGTACCTTCAATGGAGTGGTTAGTGGGGGTGCTATTTGTGTCCCTACCTTGTTGTTTGGCCAGATGCTGATTCTGATGTACCTGAACCACCGCTGCAGATGGCCAGCAGATTATCTTGATCGCAGATGATATTCTTGTGCATCCTGTGTTTGACTCCTTTATAATCTTCCTTTTCTTCTTGGTACCCGAGTCATGATCCTGGAAAACACGACAGAAACTGAGAGAACTATTGATATGTTGCTGGGAGAAGACCATGCAGAGGTGTCAATTCATTCCCAGGTCACACGTCTGTTCTCTTTGTTCACCAGCCTCCTAGGGGAGTCTAGGGGAGTCAAGTGAATCGAAGCTGGGCTGAGAAGAGGGTGTTGCAATGTGGTGTGCCCTTAAAATAGCCAGCAGCCTGACTGCACGGGGACATGACTTTATTTAGTGAGCTAATACAGAAAGGGAGCACGGCACAGTGACCGACAGAGTGGGGGCTGGTGCCTGATGGTCTGGATTCAAATCATACCAGAAGCCACATGAACCTGGGAAAGTTATGCAGACCCTCTGTCCTCAGTTCCTTGTTCTGTGATAATGGAAACGTTAATAGGGCCCACTTATTAGTATTACATGATGAAGCTTAATACAGCAAATCAGGTAGACCCTGATGAAAAATGATGGTTACTTCATAAGTTCTACCTAAGTGTGCAAATATTAAATGTCTGGAAGAATAAGCAAGAAATGTGGTAGTGCTGCCTCCAGAGAGGGGACCTGGATGCCACAGGGCAGGGGAGTGGGGAAGGTTATGGGTGTGATGCTTTAGAGCTTGTGAAGAATATCCGTCGTCATCTACTGTGATCCCCACATCAGCCCCGTGGGGAACTCATGGCAGGTGCTGTGAACCATATTTTATGGTACATGGCACGAAAATGTTGAGATTTTAAGTGACTTTCCCGGAGTCGCAAAGCTGATGACAGATGGATGTGGGACAGGAATGTAGTTGGTTCCCTGGGACAGAAATCCCTGAACCCCTGAATCCTCTAGATGGTGCTCTGGACCCCTGAGCCCAGGGCTCCCCTCCCTCCATGACCCCAATCCTCCTGCCTGCCCCATGGTTGCTCCAAGGACAGGAGGGGTCTGAGCCAACAGGAGGGCCCATGCCTGACCCGCTGCCTCCCTTACATGTTGATCCCTGACCCCACAGCTCTTAAATATCCCTGAAAGAAGGTCCCTTGAAGGATCAGGGGGTCCCATCTACGTCCCTCCTCCCTCAGCGTCTTCACACACTGGGTGAGCCTCCTGGTGGTCTGACCAGTGGTCGGCTTGTCTCCACGTGGCTCAGAGCCCTGGTCTCTCCAAGCCAGTTGCCCACATGGCACGTCTCTAACAAATTAGCTTGGTCTTCAACAACCAGCCCTGGATGCACAGGTAGTGCTGATTAATGAGGACAGTGGCCTGCTGGGCTGTGCTTGGTGGTTTAGTGGGTGAAGCTGGCGTGCCCCACTGTCGCCTGACTATTGATGTGAGCAACTGTCTGAGTAGCCTGGGCTACGGCCTGGCTGGGGAGGGGCCGTGGCTGCACTGGCTCTGAGGGCGCACCTTCCCTGCTCATCCTTCCTCATCAAAATCCAGCCCCTACAAACTCCTCATCCATCCCTAGACCCTGCAGTGGCACAGGAGAGAGGCCCATGCCCTTCTAGAGGGACCCCTCCATAGCCACAGCCTAGAGACCCCATCCCAGGACTGTCTCTGAGGATGACCCAGGCCCTCCTAATCTCTGTCACCAAATGTTCATTCCACTAACCCGATGGCATTGTCCCTTCTCTCCACGTTCCCAGGCAGCACCCAAACATCCAGTGATCCTGTCCACATCAACCACTGGAAATACCGCCACGAAATCCTAGTTTCCTTCCTTTCTGAAAACCTCTAGATTTAGACTGCTAATATTTGCTTTTGGATTTTGACATCGACATTCAGAAGTCTTTAGCCTGTAATTTCTCCTGTCCTGTAATATCTGCTACTGGTATGACATCAGTATTCTCCTGGTCCGATGAAAGCAGTGTGGGTGTGTTCCCTCTGTATCTGTTCTCTGGAAGAGTGTGTAGGAGACGGGCATCGTTTCTGTCTTAAATGTTTGGTAGAAATCAGAGGAAGCCACCTGGCCCTGAAGTTTGTTTTGTGGGGAAATTTTTTTGGCATCTCTTTCTAATTGAAGTTTCCTTGGTGTATTGTACAGGGCACAGATCTTAAGCGTAGAGCTTTATGGTTTCTTGTAAATATAAACACATCTGCTACCAACACACAGTTCAATATACAGGATGTCCCCAGCACCCTGGCTGCCCCCTGTAGAAGGGGAGAAGAATAAGTGCTAACTTATTCGGTTATAAGAATGAAATCAGTTACTCCACGTATATTCCAAGTGCAGTGATTTACACACAAATAACTCAAAATGAGTGTGGCAGCACAATCAGAAAGTAGTGGAGGGTGCTGGAGGGCTGGGAGAATCCAGTCCCTTTGGGATTTCCGCTGTGGAGGTCGGGCCAGAGTAAGGAAGCTGAGAGGAGCTTCTCAGAAGCATCTGGGCTTTTACAGAGGGAAAAACTACTGCTCCCCAGAGTGGAGCGCCCACTGTAATTCACTGAGCCCTCCCTTTGCGGAGGGTGCTTTTCTGTACTTGTGTGTTATCTTACATAGAAATGTTTAAAAAAAAAAAACCGAGGAGGAGATCAATTTTGCTTGATGTAACAGCCTTTCACTGTTAAAAGTAAGACATGTATCTAAAATTTATGCTAAATCTGTACAGCTCCGACAGGAAGTAACCGGCACTCACTAGCTGACTCAGGAGCGGAGGGGGAGCAGAGAGGCGGCCCTCCTTCCTTGGCCTCGTGTCTCATTTAAGCTGCCAGACGCTGCGCAGGCTCCATCCCCTTTGAGTCTCAGGCTGAGGCCTCCAGGTCACAGTCCTCACAGGTGTCAGACCAGAACCTGCCACACAAAGGCAGGGACTGGAGTCAGTGGGGAGGTGGGCTCCCTGGGGTCAGTGTGTGGGACCCAGGGGGGCTACTCAGACCCTGCAAGTGACTTTGGGCCCTGACATCCCCAGGGCTCACATCCCCAGGGCACTGGGGCCTCTTTGCTGCTCTTTGCCAAGTGTGTTCTGGTAGCAGAGAGACCTGTCCTACAGGGGTGATTTAACCTGGGCATTTGGCCGGGCGGCGTTCAAGTGACTGGTCCCCTGAACAGTGAAAGTGATGCAGAGGAAAGGGGAGGCTCTGGGGCTCCAGGGTGAAAAGTGTGGGTCCCTCCCACCTGGGCGCTGTGAGTGGGAGGTCTGATGACACAGGTGGGAGTAGTGACCCTGTCCCTCCAGCCCACACGCAACACGGCCCATCATGAGACCAGCACAGTGGAAGTGGGCAGAGAACCGCAATGTTCCCTTTTCCCCTAAGAATCATTTTTCTTTCTTTAACACCCCAGCCAAACTTGCCTGTGCTTTTTAATTTAAAAATATCCTGATGCTGTGGTCATAGAATCATAAATTCTATAGCTTTGCTGTATCCCAACATGAAAAGTTTGTAGAAGACACTGCTTTTCAGCGTGTAATAAAACCAGATGTATTTGTTATCTAATTTTAAGGTCATAATTAACTTGGAATCCTGGCCCTTTAACTCATCCTAAATTAGCATTGCTTTGAATTGCCTTCATTTTGTGTGTGTGTGTTGTATTCAATTTTTACACATCTATGGAAAATCTATAGAACCTCAGGTTGAGAAATGGTGCCATGAGGTGACCCAGGCCCTTCAGTGGGGCTCCACAGAGGCTGCGGGGTCCCCAGGGGGTGGGCAAATCCCAGCCAGGTGTGGATCCTGCAGTGTCCCCTACCGGATGCCAGGGCTACTGCGTGCCCACAGGGATGCAGCAGCGCTGGGCCAGGTGAGCTGTCTGCTTGCGTGAGAAGAAGCCCCGGTGCCTCTGTCCTCCTCACCCTTTCCCCAGGACGCCTGAACTGGGGGGTACCAGGGCCACTCCAGATATCTCACCACACTTGGTGATTAACTGGGGATGTTGCCTGCTGACCTCGGCGGGTTGGGAGGGCAAGGCTGGGTCCTGCAGAGGGAGATGTTGAACCTCACCAGGGACACTCTTTACAAAGAACACAATGTGAACAACACCTCCAGGAGTGATGTATGTGGTGACCCCACAGATGCCTTCGGCCCCCCATCTAAACATAAGAGCCTGGCATATTCAGGGCTTCTATGGAACGGGGACCGTTTCCTGGCGAGATGCACTCAGGTCATCCTCCAGTTGCCTGCGCAGATTACCACCATTCTCTTCTCTCCACCTTTTTGTTCACATGCAGTGGTGAGCACCTCTGTGCTCTCCTCTGGCTTTTGGGTTTTCCTGAAGCACCAAAAAAGAAAAAAAGTCAGGGATGGCAAGGGAAGCACATACACTTATTTGCCTTCTGCTCTTCCTCCTACCCTCTCCACACTCACATTTCCTCTTCTTGTTCTTCCTCATCCTTTTACTTCATCCCTTCTCTTGAATCCAGGATGAGAGAATTTTTTTTTAATTGGATGAGTCAGTCTTCTTTTACTTAATTTATTTTTAACGACCTTATTGGAATATATTTGCTTTACAATGGTGTATTAGTTTCTGCTATATAACAAAGTGAATCAGCTATACATATACATACATCCCCATAACCCCTCCCTCTTTTGTCTCCCTCCCACCCTCCCTATCCCACCCATCCAGGTGGTCACAAAGCACCAAGCTGATCTCCCTGTGCTAAGCGGCTGCTTCCCACTAGCTATCTATTTTATGTTTGGTAGTGTATATATGTCCATGCCACTCTCTCACTTTGTCACAGCTTAACCCTCCTCCTCCCCATATCCTCAAACCCATACCGTTTTTATGCTAAGTTATATTCTACATGTAGCCAGAAAAATGTTAAAAATATTTTTAAAGAACTGCGCATCTATTTTTGAAGCTGATTTGCCTGTTCAAGGCTTGCTAGCACTTTATCCATCTCAGTACTATTTCACTTAGTAAACAAATGCAGTTGTCATAATTGCTGCATATGTGTCTGTGTTCCCTTCTAGGCTATATGTTTTTGAAGTTAGAAACTATATTTATATCACAGCCCCTATGTATAGCACAATATCCATTGCTAATTCAGATTGTGCTTTAAGATATAAGAGAAAATTTAACACGTTTATTATAGTCATAAACATCTAGCAAACCAACCAGAAAATAAAAACTAATTTTCAATGGGTTGGCCAAGAACAAAAAAGAGAGGAATACCTAGTGCAAAATCATATCTCTAATAACTACTGTTGGATTTAGAGCACACACATGCTAAACTTATTTTAAAATATCTTCTCATCAAAGATTTGAGGTTGGACCTGAAAAAATTATATCAGATGTGAAAATAATTATGTGGTCTGACCAGCGTGGATCACACAAAGTAAGTGTATACTATGTATAAAGTAGATAAACTACGAGGTCCTGCTGTATAGCACAGGCAACTATATTCAATATCTTGTAATAACCTATAAAGGAAACGGATCTGAAAAAGAAATATATATATCTGAATCTCTCGGCGGTACACCTGAAACACAACATTGTCAATCAACTATACTTCAAGTAAAACAAAACAAAACAAAACAAAGTAAGTGTAAAGGGAAGTATAGTTTTATAAATTCACCTCTGATATCCAATGGACCAACTGAAAGAAAATGGAAAGTACAACTTTCTAGGAGACAGGACATGGCCAGCAAACAAGGCCATTACCCTCAGTAACGGTCATACCTGCCAAAAGATATACAGACTAGCCTGCATTCATGAATACATAGGAATTCTTCATTTATCTGGCATTGTTAGGCAATGAGGTATTGTATGTTAGGAGAAGTTTTTTTAACTGACAAATTGAAGAGGAGTTATTTTAACCTTCACTCGGGAATTTTTTTCTAAAATTAAGAAATGTATCCACAAGTGCATCTAATGTTTCCGTGATAACTCGGGGTCATCAGTTTAATCAACGTTTGCATGAATAATACAAATGGAAACAAGACAGGCATGCTTACTGAAACTGAAAATGACATGGCACTGGCTGGAATAACTGATGAGAGAGCAAGAAAAAAGCAAAAATGAAAACAAACCGTGATCAAGAAACAATCAGTCAAGTTCTGACTTTCTGTACTTAGTTTCAAAACGAGATACCACAAATCCTAGCGAGAGACTCCAGCATCATTAGCTGTCTTTCTCCTTTGTTTCCACCTTCCTTTCCTTTTCCTTCTACCCTAGATTGTTCCAGGCAGTGCTTATAGCTGCTTGCAAGACAAATTCTAATACTTGCTTTCTCTCACACAAACTTCACAATATGTCCATGTGATAAATAGTGTGGAGGTAAAAGACAATTCATCACAGGGACATCTCCTATGAAAATAAAATTAGAAACTAGCTTCTAAACATGCAGAGAGAAGGGCGTGGTGTCAGGCACTAATTTCCTTGCGAATTCCTCTCCATTTCTAATAGACGTTCTTCTTTACCAAGATCCCTTTTTATTGGTGTCCTGTTCCAGACTGCTCCACTCCGCCCATCCTCATCCTGTAAAATACATTCACACTCTTTTGTGACCCTACTTATTTGCCCATTAAATAATCAATCATAGGACTGTCGGAATTAAATACAGAGTGAAATTAAAATACTGGAGTCACTTGGAGGGTTTAAGCAGCTCCACCAGAAAATACTGGGCATGGATTTAAAAGAGGCTGCGTGGGGCTTGCTCTTGTCCAAGTTCTTTCTCAAGAAGTATCTGAAATAAGCCTAAATTCAGAGTTAATCAGTCTGGCCTGCTTTCTCAGGTGGACTGGAATTCATTGCTCTTTCCCCTCAACTCCCTGATGTCAGTGGCACTTTCCGGAGGGGAGGTGGACTTCTCTGCCTACTGCAGAAGCTCAGTTCCCCCAGGACCCACTCCCCATCTGAATCCCACACTGGAGGCCAGATGCCAGCCTTCCCAGAACATTCGTGATCTCCTTTCGGTTTTTGACCTGCTCAGATTGAGGCCCTGTAGACTCTTTCTCAGCTTGAAACCTGATATTCAACCCCTTCCCTGACCTTGATGGTTACCTGCCTACTTTAGGCCTCAGGTGCTTTAGCTATAAATCGATATATTTGCCCTTAATTCTAAAGTCTTCTTTCTAAAGCTCTACAATGTGTGGCTCCTTGAAAATGTTTCTCTTTGCTGGTTTTAATTTTGTAGAGAATTAAAACCACAGCTACTCTAAAAGACAGTAAGTTGCATTCGATAAGGAAAGTGTGCTTCTGTAGTTAGATTAACAGGGATGGAAGACGACTTAGTATGTTTTAAGATACTCATGATCCGTTCTCGTGAGAGTCGGGGGAAGAAGGGGAAGTGAGTTAATAAAATACCAAACGACTGTGACAAATTAAGTTCACCAAGATGTAGCTGATTAGTTACTACTTGAATAAGCCACACATATCCAATCCAAGTTGTCCTTTATTTTTCTAAGAAGGATCCCAGTGAACTGAGTCCCATGTTCAGTAACTCCACCTTCAATGGCTTAGTCTTTAAAAACCGTTATGTTGCTGGAAGCAGAAATATTGCCCATCAGTCCTAATTGATGTTTAGCTATCACGCACATTTGAAATAAATTTATTACTTTGCCTGATCTCAGCGTAATACATTCCAAAGTGGCAAAGAGCACATGAAAAGTTATGGAGTCTCCATCTTCTACACTGAAGTGTGCAATAAATTACATATTATTTGGCCGTGAAATTCACAAGCCATAGAAACCACGCCATTAGCAATGTATACAGTGGTAAACAGCAGGTAATGAGAATGATATAAAACCAAACAGACTGTGTAGGTTGGCACTGCTGCCAATAAAGCAATTATTAAATGCATTCATATGCATCTACGCTAGGTAAGCTCTTTAGGGCAATTGCTATGAGTTCTACATACCTGTCAGGATATTATATATAGCCCACTTTCTATGGCCTTTATTCAAAGACGCTGAGAAAGGGTTACTCTGGGTAAATTCAGACCTTTTCTCAATATAGAATTTAGTCAACATGCGTTCTGAACAGCAAAATTTCACAGTGCTTTCAATTTTCCTACACTAATTGCCACCTCAGCAAATGCAGGATTAAGTATAATGGATTATAAGAAGTTAGAAAGGAAAGATGGAAGAAAAGAAGGAAGGTAGAAACAAGGTGGGTATGGAGTACTTCAACATTTATGTAGAGTGGACCTAAAACTAAATTGAGGTTTCCCTGAACTATTAGCATACGCTATAGAAACTTAAATGAAAAAATAAAAAAAACCAGCAAGGGAAACTCAAAGATTCTTTGTTTTTTCACTTTACTGCATATACACGTCCATCTTAAACAATCTATATGCTTATATCCAATAAGAGAGCATTGTTTTGCAAGGCTATTTGGGTTCTATCAGCATGTAGAGGTCGGACAACTCAACTTTAGCAGAGTTAGCCTTCAGGTGAATAATTGCTTCTTTCAGGTTGCGAGCAGTTGATTTTTCCAGAAATGTTTCCCAAAAAATGAAAACTAAAAGAGTCCTACGACAGCGTCCTTTAGAAGTTTTATAGTATCAAGGCTTTTGGAGGAAGAGTATCCTTGTTGATTACCAACACAATGATTCCAAGCAGGTCAATTTATGCTGAGAATATTATATAACAGAACCCACTTCACCTCCATTATACTGACAATGATCTTCCTTACTTCAACCTTGTGCTTTTTAGTAAAGTTGAAAATACGGAGCCAAGAACAGACAGTGACAATGCCAGAGACTCAGATGTACCTATAGGTGCCTTCAGACAACATCAGCCACCCAGGCTAAAGTCCTGGTTTAAAACATCCCAACATGAATGAATCTCAAAAACCATATGCTGAGCAAGTGAAGCCAGATCAGAAGGGCACCGACTGTATTATTCAACTTACATGAAATTCTAAACTGGGCAAAAGTCATCTCTAAAGATAAAAAACAGATCCGTGGTGGCCTTGGGGTGGGAGATGGGGATACTTTTGCAAAAGCCTAGGAGGAAACTTTCTAGGGTTTTAGGATTGTTATCTATCTTTATGGGGGTGGTAGTTAAACAAATGTATACATTAATTAAAAGTCACTGAACCCTTGACTAAAAATGTCTGCATTTTATTGTATGTAAATGATACCTTAATAAGGTTGATTACAAAATGAACCAAAACCAAAACAAAACTGAAGAAAAACCTCTCAAGACCTCAAAGAAAATATACTGTTTTCTTCCAGGGTACCACATTGGAAATGAGGCATTGGTCTGTTCTACCCTCAGATTATCTCTAGGATTATCTAGTCTATTTTAAAGCACTAGAGTCCCCTATCAGGAAAACTCACCCCATGTTTAATTACTTTGATTTCTTCTCTGCCTCTTCTCCCAACACAGTGAAGTCATTCACGGAAGAAAAGCCAGCTTTTGCCAAATTTTCTTCATCATATATTCTTTCCAAATCTATTATTTATGTAATAAAATTTTGCTACACTTTGTAAAAATCTAGCTTTTTGAGGCTTACAAATCTTAACAGTTAACCTATTGCCTCCACTGGAATTTGGAAAAAAATTATTTTGAAAAGGAATACCTGAGACTTGACATTTTTTGTGTGTGTGATTTTCTCTTCACCTAAGAGAGAAGTGAGTAGGAATGAGAAACACATACATAAAGAAAAATAAATTTATCTTGCTGCCTTTGCATGGTTATAATTTATAGGAGGCCCTTTTCAACAATAATCTATTATCAGAATCAACAAAATATAATCTCCATGAAGGCCAGGCCAGGATATTTGTCTCTTTTTCAGCAGATTGCAATACAAACCACATTCATGGATATGCTCCTTGATGATCTTTGTAATGCTGTAACAGTTGACCATTTCCTCATGCCTCTTCCCCTTAACTTCAACCTGGTTTTTCACTAATGACCTCACATTTCCTTCTCTATCACTTGGTTGTGGGCCTCTTTTCCAACTCCAACTCGCATTTCACTCTGGCACCAAAGGAAGACTCACACCTTCCTGCTTTTTAATGATACCTCAAGGTCATTACCATATTGTGATCACCCTGAAGAATAGCCAGACAATTGTTATTTCAGAGCCATCTGACAGTTTGTAGCTCTAAAAATTAACTAAGGACCGCATTTGTCAAAAATATCCTAGTTTAAGATTTTGGTAATACAGCAACAGTAATTCCGAAGTCATTTATGACAATCAGTGTGGGAAGCACCCTCCTTCAGGAAGATCCTTTGCCATACAATACTCTTTCCCTGTCTGGTAATAAGGAAGCACGGCCGTGGAAAGTAACCTTTTGTGGAAAGAAATACTTGGCTTTGAGAAGGCTTGAAGTTCATACATTTTTCTTGAATTAGATTCCCCATTAATTACTTTATCCACAAAGAGGTAATTATCAGAATTATGTAAGCAATTAAGGAGATGCTACTCCACATTCTTTCAGCTTGTTGACCTTTCTCACTTTATTTCATGTGGCTATCTGAAACATCAGTGATTTACATGCCTTTTTTTTTTGACAGATTTCTGTGTGTGTGTGTGTCCCCATGATGAAAACATCATTAAAGTAAAATATCAGGAATACATTCTTAAGAAGCAGTCGACTTAAAGTCCTAGAAAAAATGAAAGCACTAATATTCATGGACAACTCTACACTCTGAAAGTTACTCCAAATTTTGTTGACCTCTCTTTTGTCTAGGAGTTTTCAAATTTTCTACCATGATCATTTGTTAGTTTTATAATTACATAATAAAGGCATTACATCATATAATCTTTTGTTATCCATTGCAGTTTTAAAACTATTCCTTTCCTTGTCCTCAGCAGATATGTCATAGATTATTAGTACATAAGCAAAGACTTTCAACGTAACAGTACTTTATAGTGAGAAGAACTATACTGAGCTATCTCTATCCTAAGACAATGCACTAGGAAAGCACTAGGAATTCTTAAGCACTAGGAATACAGAGACAATCAAGGGGCAAGTTCCTTGCCTTCGAGTATACAGGATCATTATAGCAAATGCTTAAATAGCATTTAGTAAGTAACTCACCACAGCAGTCTTATTATCCTCCATTTTAATAGGTGAGCAGAGGAAGCCACAGGGAATTCATAGGGTAAAGCCAGAATTTGAACCTAGGTAGACTAGTACACTCTCCACGGCTTTAACTACTACGTTAAAAAAATATATATATATAAGTTATATATATATATAAAACTCCAAGTATTCCAAAGTTACAAAACACTTATCTACCAAAACTCAAAAAGGAGCACACAAACTTGCATAGAAAATAAACATGTGGGCTTCCCTTGTGGCGCAGTGGTTGAGAGTCTGCCTGCCGATGCAGGGGACACGGGTTCGTGCCCCAGTCCGGGAAGATCCCACATGCTGCGGAGTGGCTAGGCCCGTGAGCCATGGCCGCTGAGCCTGCGCGTCCGGAGCCTGTGCTCCTCAACGGGAGAGGCCGCAACAGTGAGAGGCCCGCGTACCGCAAAGAAGAAAATAAACATGTAAAAGTTCATAAATAAACCACAATATAACCTGCTCCACATAATATACTGACTGCAGTGTCCTGGGCCTCTCCCATCCTTAGGTAGCCAGAAATTACAACAAAATAATACTTTTCACCTTTGGAAGCCACACCATCTCTCATACCAAGCAACCAATTACTTCCTTAGAGAGAACAGGAAATTAACCTGAATATCATAAAAAATATATATATAGCATTAGTGATGTAGAATCTTTGTTTAAAGACAATAACTTCAATAGCAGAGGGAACTTTACCATTGCAGGCTTCCGATAACCTCTATATTTCTCAGATTTCATGCTAAATCATAAAATGCCATATTGTGTCTGAAGCTATTTTTTCAATAGTCCATTTTCTTAAATGGACGAGCAAAGCCGTAAATACTGAGGAACATTTTGGCTCTCAAATCCTAAAGCCATTCTGATTATGCCTGGGTGATCATGGGGACGTCATCGGAACTACCAGAGGACTGGCTGAAATACCAGTGTTCTGGCCAGCTTACAAATTAAAAATTATACAGAATCCAATTTTATTTTTTTGTTAAGTAATTCCTATGAGGCTTTTGAGATGTCACTGTAAAGTCCTTTCATGTGTAATCTTTATCCATTAGATAGGGAACAATGCCAATCCCCGTCATAAATACTGTCACAACCTGACACTGAAAATCCATTGCAGGGCATAGGACCTGCAAATAGGAGGTGAATCACACACATCCACTCATTCAGACAATCCACAAATATTCATTTTTAAGTATACTATATGCCAATAATGTACCGGCCTCTCAGATGCTAAACCATGCTAAATGCTGAAACAGACATACTCAGTTCGGGCCCTCCTGGAACTTATTACCTACAGAAGTGCCTTCGTTGTAAATGGTCAGGTCTCAGCCAATGCTATTATCATCAGCAGGTGACCAAAGGATAGAGCTTGCTTCCCTTCCGAGGTACAAAACAGTTCTTACACCTGGATGGGATGCAAAGAATAATCTGACTTCTGTTCACCAGGGCATGAATTGAACTGTCCTTGCAGAAGAGATAACAGATGGTGTGAACCCCACATCCTAGAAACGGGCCAGGCACACGACAAGTGTTCAGCTTTTCAAAAACAAATGAACAATCACTTCCTCTCCTAGATCTTTACACCCTTCCTCTGTTGGCTACTTTCTCTCAGCTTATAAACATCCTCAAATATACTCACTTAAAAAAACTCTCAGACCTATGATCCTTTGGATATTCTTGTGGTTAACCTAAGTCTCTACCATGCTTTCAAACACCTGTCCTCCCAAAAGCCCACATCTGTACCTTGGGCCCAGACCTGTCTACCAGGCCCCTCTAAAGCACTGAAGATGAAGGAAGATCCTCTCACCACCCCCAATCCCTTTCTACTGTGCTCTGTATCTCTCAAAAAGATGCAGCTGTGAACTGTCACCCACGCTTGCTGCCCTCCCTTTTCTAACTGGTCACCAGGCCTCACCCATTCTCTCTCAGATCTGCAAAACCCGGTCCCACCTTTTATAACTTAAGTGGGACCCTTAGATCACAATTCACCCTGCACCCAATCAACTGCCTTCCACATGGAGGTCCAAGTGAGTCTCTAAACCAGAATTCCATTTCACTGTTCTTTGGTGTTTCCTGCAGCCTTCAGGATAAACATCCAAACTTCTGACAGGACAAACAAGGCGCCTTTCTGTTGGGCCCCACTAAGTTTTCAGTATTAACTCTCATTTTTTTCCCAAACCCTGAGTTCCAGCCCTGTACATTAGTTTTGCCATATTTTCTTACATTTCTCAAACTTCAACACACACTGCTTTCTCCTGCCACCCCAGGAGCTTCTACATATCCTTAGAGAGGACAGCCCTTCCTCCAAGAATCCTACCCTGAACTTTCCCTTCCAAGTTTCTGTGCTCTGCAAAGGGGAAAGATGGCGGGGAGGGATACATTAGGAGTTTGGCATTAACATATACACACGACTATATATAAAATCATCAACAAGGACCTACTGCATAGCACAGGGACCTCTACTCCATATCCTGTAACAAACTGTACGGGAAAAGAATCTGAAAAGGAATGGATATATGTATAACTGAATCACTTTACTGTACACCTGAAAGTAACACAATATTGTAAATCAACTATCCTCCAATATAGAATAAAAATTAAATCAAAGAAAAAAGAGATTCTGTGCTCTGTAGCAGCAGAACTCACTTCTTCCAGAGCACTGACTCCTGTGCTTGTGTTTACTTGCTGCCCAGCAGAAGGGAAGATTACCTAGGGCAGAAGCATCGTCTCCAGCAGCCCTTGGTTCTGACATCTCATTCAAGTGCCAGGATACTTTACACACATAACCTGCTTAATTAATTCTAAGAACCCACAGAAAGAGTGGTTTTTAATGTCATTTTACAAGTGTGGGGATTGTAGTGCAAAAGAAACCTGTCCAGGCCACAGAGAGCATAAGCCCTGGAATTCAAACCCTAAGCTGCCTTGACACCGGTGCTCTTTCCACTATATATGATACACCTATTGAAAAAAAATTTTTTTTCCTGAGCCCTGTTTGAATGGAAAGGAAATGAAGCTGGGATATATCCATTTCCTAATCGCTTTGGTGTGTACCAGGCAAAGTCATTCAACAGACCAGGTAACATCTGTGCAACAATTAACGATGCTCCAAACTGTGCTAAGTGTTCTACTTTGTAGAGTCTAGAAGCATTAACACAGTGCATCCTTGTAACCGCCACAGAGGCTGGGTCCTGTGAAGCCCATGCTACAGATGAGAACACTGAGACCTTGAAGCCTTAAGGCACTCGGCCGGGGTCACCGAGCTGGCAGGAGTCCGAGGCCGCACGCCCCGTCCAGTGCACGTACACCCGGTCACTGGGCACCGGTTCTAGTGCCCACCCTCCAC
The DNA here is from genome assembly GCF_011762595.2 of Tursiops truncatus. Classification (NCBI taxonomy): domain Eukaryota; kingdom Metazoa; phylum Chordata; class Mammalia; order Artiodactyla; family Delphinidae; genus Tursiops; species Tursiops truncatus. The sequence goes on along the minus strand of NW_022983427.1, from coordinate 92,872 downwards.
CGTTAACCATTTAAAACCCCGCTTCTCAGCGCCCACACGACGGCCCCTGGAAGCGGGAAGTACAAACCTGTCTCGACAAGCCGTGGCTGGAAGAAGCTCTGGATACAGATCAGGGGCAGAGGGTGCTCAGGAGTGGCGCCCAGTCTACCCGCGGAGGCAGAAGGCGTTAAGTCCAGCAGGCCCTCCCTCAGGGAAGCCCGCACGGAGGGCAGAGGCACCGAGTCCTGCAGCGCGCACAGGTCCTCAGAGCGCGAGAAGGAGTCGGCCGCGCTGTCCGGGCGCAGCTTCACCGAGTGTTCACGGCCTGAGCGCGGCCTCGGGGACGCTGGCTGCAGACAGGATGCCCACACCCGCCTGGGGGCCCCGGCTCGCCTCCCGGCCCCTCGGGCGCCCACCGCCCAGCGGCTGCGGCCCGAAGATATAGGGCCACGGGCCCAAGCTAGGCCGGGCCCTCCATGCCTCGCTCCGGAGCCCACGCGCGGCCTGGTGTTGGCGCGGGCATCAACGCCCTCCCGAGCCGCGCGGTTGCGGTTTAAGCCTCCCGGCGGGCCCGTGGGGGCGGGGCTCGAGGACTTCTGCGAGCTCGCCGTGCGTCCGCACGCAGACCCGCCTCCCTTGACGACGCGGCTTGAGGAGCAGCACGCAGACCCGCCTCCCCTGCCGACGCGGCCTGAGGAGCGGTGTCGGCAGCTTTGAGCCTATAGCAGCGCGAAAGGTAGGAGGTGTGGAGAATTTGGGTTTCCAAAAAGCGTTTGCTGATTGATCCAAACAAAAGTGAGACTGGTTGTATCAGCACATTTTAAAAGTAGTTAAACTCCCGCTAAGTGTCTGTGCTCGCCCCGCCCAGGAGAGAGCTTGAACTCCGTGAGGGACACAGGAAAGGCTGAGTGAACGTCTGCCTGTGGTCCCTTACCTGGTGCACAGGTGTGTGAATTTCTGCGGAGAGCTCTTAATTTCTGTCGTTTCTGCTGACTTGACACGGTGGTTGGCAAACGGTGACGTGTTCCGTGCATTCAGGACATGATCGTGGTTCCTAATAATCACTTTGTTTTGTACTGACACCTCCACAGAGAATTTACTACTGAATATCCACTTTGCAGAAGAGAAAGTGAGGCGTAGGAAGTGAAGTGACTGAGTAAGAGGAAGGACTCAGACAACTGGTGTTAGTAAATTAACCCTGCAAGGAGGCCGTTAGCCTGCGGTGGCTCTAGCGATGCGGCCGCCTACTTAAACCAACCCAAATCGAAGCCTGTCAGCGCCTCAGGGTGACGAACACCGCTGAGGACACCCAGTCACAAACCACCAACTAGGCGTTAAAGCCATAGCAAATCACTCGTTTCCTTGCTTTGCTTCTGCCCTTTTAAAATAAACATCTCTGCAGCTCCTGTGGCTGGAGTGCTCCTCACCTCTTCCGCTTTGTGGTGCGTGAATTGAATCTATTTTTGCGCACATAAAGTGTTAAAATTTTAAATATGCCTCAGTTTGTCTTCTAAGATTGGCCGTAGAAGTTGGATTTGTGTCCAGTTTCTAGAGCGGTGGTCGTCCTCTGGTCAGGCCTTAGGCGTTACGTGTACAACGTTCCTCTTCTACCACCACCTTCTGGATGCCTCCACCCACTACCAGCTCCCACGCATCAGTTCCCCTAGATGTGGTCAGCAATGGCTTTTACATGTAGCGTGCTCACATTATAACATCGCAGACACTCCTCCGTCCTCCAGCCAGCGTGTGAAGTGAAACATTACCATTCCTGTTGAAGAGTCTCTGGTGTGACCACTTTCCCAAACACAACCACTCCCCAGCTGATCCTGGGTAACCACTCTTCTGAACTTGGTCTCCATCAGTGGCATGGATGTCTTTCTATGTAGGCTACATTTTTAAGTATTCTTAAACTGCATATCGTATTCTATTTTGTTTTCTCTTGTTACTTGCTTTATTTAGCGTTATCTTTGCTAGGTTCATCCATGCTGACACGTAAAGATCTGTCTAGTTCATGTACTTTCCTCGCTACGTAGGATTCCCATGTAGGGAAATCCAATAATTTATATGTGCATTTTCCTGTTGATGGACATTTAAATTGTTTCGAATTTTAAGTATGATTTCTTTTTTAAAAAATTTTTATATCCTTTTTAAAGGTTACTTTACATTTACAGTTATTACCAAATATTGGCTATATTCCCTGTGTTCTACAATACATCCTTGAGCCTGTCGTACACCCAGTAGTTTACATCTCTCACTTCCCCACCCCTGTATTGCCCCCTCCTCCCCCTCCGCACTGGCAACCATTAGTTTGTTCTCTATATCGGTGACTCTCCTTCTTTTTTGTTATATTCGTTCAATTGTTGTATGTTTTAGATTCCATTTATAGGTGATATCCTACAGTGTTTCAGAGTTCAAAAGACTCTCACGACAGAAGCCAAAAGGTAAGAGCCATTTTACATTGATAAAAAGCACCTTAACTACGTAGAAGCAGAAAATGAAAAGAAAGAACTTTGCATTACATTTAATAAAAGCTTAGGGAGATCTTTGTGGTATATTAGTGAACTTATTTGTGGAAATTTAGCCAGGTACATTGTGTTGGAGAGGCACCAAGAGTTCAAGAACTCTCACAATTTGAGTACACAATTGCCTTACTTGTAGGCATGGTGGCAGCCATTTACATAACAATGATTTGGAGGATGTTGTGTTAGTCAGCTCTTGCTGTGATAATGCTTTGGAACAAATCGACCCAAAACTCAGTTCCATAAACAAGAATTTATTTTTCTTGGACCTATTGGCTAGCTGCAGTGTCTCTCTTTTAGACCTCTAGATGGCTGGTTTTGCTCCGTGTTTTGGGTCAGTTTGAGGTCTGTAACACACATCTTCCTCTGGAGCCCAACTGTGAGGCCGCAGCTCCCAGGCCCTGTCTTCTCACAAAGTTCACTGAAACATAAGAGGTGAGCCCAAGTGCACAAGCCCATTTAAGGCCTCTGCTGCTCATTGAAGGCCATCATGTCTGCTCACACTTCTTTGGCCAAAACATGTCACAGATCTAAGCTGTATTTAGAATATGTGTATTTGTTTAAAGTTGGGTGCCCTCACAGAAGAATATTGCATTTTGGACAGTGTTACCTTAGCATTTTCATTGGCATTTGCAAACGTGATAAACGCCGTGTGCACTTTTTCACCTTTGAGAACTTTCTGAAATTGTGGGACCATTTCTATTGGAAAAGAGGAAGGTACACTTTAGAACTCAACTCTAGTTACGGCAGTGTTGGGAGAAGAATTATTGAGATAAGGTCAATACAAGTGAAAGATTTGGGATCACATATTCATCATTAACATTAGCATTCTACAGAACATTCCTGGAGAATTGTGATGCTTGCTTTATGTGATTTCTATCATAAATCATTAGAATTTGACCAAGACACTTCAGTGAAACATACATCATACAGCACATCGCATTTTAGTTTTTCCTACCACTCCACAACTTATCATCAATACTTCACCATAACTCAGAAACAGAAACTGAGTGAGTTCATTGTTAGCAGACGGGCTTCACAAGCAATACTAGTGGAAGTTCTTCAAATGATAGCAGACAGTAACTCAAGCCATACAAACAAAACAAAGAATGCTGACTAGAGCAGTTGTGGAGAGAATTATAAAAGATACTGTAATTTCAAATTTCTTCTCCTTTCTTCTCTTAACTAATTTAAAAAGTAAGTGTCTAAACAATATGACTATATTTGGATTGTTCTCTATATAACATAAAAAAATCATATATTTGATGATATGGCACAACGAAGGCAGTGAGAACAAAGCTGTGTTAGAATAAAAATGACAGTAGATCATAAGCTGAATCCGCAGGAAGAAAGGAAGAGAACCAGAAATGGTAAATAGATTAACCCGACAAACTCAAAAATATTTATTTGCTCAACTTTCTTCTCTAAGCTCTTTGAAAAAATAAGCTTGTGAGAAGTAATTATTATAATAATATGTTGTTAAGTATGTAACATATATAAATGTAATAAAAACAAAAAAGAGGGGAAGGCATACATCTCTATAAAAGTACAGTATCTGTTTCTATCTGGAATGAACCTAGTAAAAATCTGAAGAGATTCTGAGACGTATTACATAAGCCCTAGTGCAGCCATTACTCAAACAATGTGGTTAAAAATCATTAAAGGAATTACATGTTACGGTAGAAAATATCTACTTACTATAAAAGGAAACTGGAGGAACAATAACAAAAAAGCAAAAACATGAGACATGTAGAAAACCAAAGGTAAAATGATAGACATAAATAAATCCTACCATATCAATAATAAAAACTAAATGTTAATGAATTAAACAGTATAATCAAAAGGCATATATTGTCGAACTGGGTATTAAAAAATGTTTTCTATAGGAGACACTCCTTGGATTCAAAAGTCTAATGTGTACAAAGTAAAAGGATGAAAAAATATACATCATGCAAATAGCAACCGTAAGCATTGCTGAAGTGGCTATACTAATACCAGAAAAAATAGACTTTAAAACAAACAAAAAAGTTACTAGATATGAAAAGGGACATTTTATGATAAAGAAAGGGAAGATACAAAAATCTTTACCCTATTTGCCCTGAATAAGGTAAAACCAAAATACACGAAGAAGAAAATACCAAAATCCATGAAGAATTGAAGGAAAAAATAGATAATTGCACAACATTGGGTAGAGGCTTCAGTACTCCACAGTCAATAATGGATAGAACAGTTAGGCAGAAGATCAACAACGATATAGAAGACTTGGACAAGACTATGAATTAACAAGACCTAATAAATGTTTACAGAACACTCAACCAAAGAGTAAAATACTCATCCTGCTCAACTACATGTGAAACGTTTTCCAGCATAGATGACATGCTAGGCTGTAAAAGAAGAGATTGAAACCCACATACATTGCTGGTGGGAATGTTAAATGGTGCGGCCATGTTACAAAACAGCTTGAGAGTTCCTGCAAGTGTTAAACATAGAGTTACCCTATGACCCAGCAGTTCCACTACTAAATATATACCTAAGAGAAATAAAAACTTATGTCTGCACGAAAGCTTGTATGTGAATGTTCATAGAAGCATATTTCTAAAAACAAAAGGTGGAAATAATTCAAATGACAACTGGATAAATGAATAAACAAAATGTGGAATATCCATACAATAGAATAGCATTCAGCTATAGAAAGGAGTGATCTATTGGTCCATGTTACAACATGGATGAACCATGAAAGCATTATGTAAAGTAAAAGCAGCCACTCACAGAAGATAATATTGTACGGTCCCATTTATATGAAATGCCCAGAATAGCAAATCTGTAGAGACAGGAAGTAGATGAGTGGTTGCCTAGGGCTGAGAGGGTTGAGGAGATTGAAAAAAGCTTGTTAATGTGTAATGGGTTTTTTGTGGGGGGACAGAAATCTAAAATTGGATTGTTGTGATGCTTACCCAAGTCTTTTAGTGGTTACACTCAGAACCACTGAATTGTATACATTAAAGTGTTGAAATTATGGTATTTAAATAACATCCCAATAAAGCTGTTAAAATTATGACAATTTTATATTTATAAATTTGAAAATTCATCGAAAATGACAAATTCTTTAAAAATGCAAGCTAACAAGACTAACCCAAGAAAGAAAACATATCTCAAAAACCTATATCTACTGCAAAAGTTGTTTGTATAATTAAGTACCTTTACAGAAAATGATTGCCAGGGATAAATGGCTTTCCAAGTAAATTCTTCCAAATATTTAGGGAAGAAATATTGGTAATCTTACATAAAAATCTTCCAGGAGACAGAAAAGTATATATTGCTCAAATATTTATAAGGCCAACATAAGCTTCAGATCAAAACTAAAAAGAATATTACAAGAATAGAATCACAGGCCAGTTTCTCTTTTGAACATGCATGCAAAATGTGTAAACAGAAGCACAAACTGTATCCATGGTATGTAAAACAATCATATATCACAATCAAAGTAGCTTTATTCTAGTAATGCAAGGTTGGTTTAATGTTCAAACATGAAACTGATCGCAAGAATGAATTAGAATGGGAAAAAAAGTCATTTAAAACAGAAGTCTTGGGACTTCCCTGGTGGTCCAGTGGTTAGAACTTGGTGCTTTCACTGCTGGGGCCCTGGGGTCCAATTCCCGGTCAGGGAACTAAGATCCTGCAAGCCATGATGCAGGCCCCCCCCCCCGCCAAAAAAAAAAGGAAAAAAAGAAGACAACCAGGAGAAGCAGAAGATCGAATAAACATAACAGATAACACCTTATGAAAAGTAGGTGAAGATTATGGAATATTCTAAAATTTTAAAACAAAAAGAAACATTTAAAGATTCAAGAGGATGTGACAAATATTGTACATAGGCAAAAAATAAAATAAAATAAAATAAACGGATGATGGGAGCCCAAAAATCCAGATCCAGATGCCCATGTCCTGTCTCTGAAGATTCTCATTCAATGGGTTATGGATTTCCTCTATGTTTAAAAACCTACAGGTGTTATAAAGCAGAAACTAACACACCATTGTAAAGCAATTATACTCCAATAAAGATGTTAAAACACAACCAAACAAACCTACAGGTGATTCTGATATGATGCACAGACAATGTAAAGCTTCTGCTTTACAGGAAATAATACCAGATTATTTTGTTATTTTATAGTTATAGTAACAGGTTGTACTGTTGACCGGTAAGTCTGATGTCAAAATGCACTCCCCACTAGGGATATAAAAGGAAGTAATAGTCTCTACGGCTACTTGGTGGCAGCATGCATGTATTGCAAGGGCAATTATTGTAGGAATCCAAATGAGTGGAACATTTTAGAATTGGAAGACTACATACAGATCATCTAGTCAAGCTTCCAACTATGATAGTTGTGAAAACTAAGGCCCATATAAAAGAAATGATTTATCTCCAAAGAGCGTTAGTGAAAGAGTATGAAATTAAAAATATCTCTGAACTTTTAATTTAATGCTGTTTTTATTAATCTCATGTATTAGCTTAAACTTCAGTGTGACAGATTTGGGATTGAATTCTTGCTCAGATTTACTGATTGCGTGCCTTTTAGTAAGTTACTAAAACACTTTTTAAAAAAAAATAGATTTATTTATTTATTTTTGGCTGCGTTGGCTCTTCCTTGACATGCGCGGGCTTTCTCTAGTTGCGGTGAGCGGGGGCTACTCTTTGTTACGGTGCGCGGGCTTCTCATTGTGGTGGCTTCTCTTTGTTGCTGAGCACGGGGTCTAGGTGTGTGGGCTTCAGTAGTTGTGGTTCACGGGCTCTAGAGTTCAGGCTCAGTAGTTGTGGCGCATGCTCTTAGTTGCTCCGTGGCATGTGGGAGCTTCCCGGACCAGGGCTCAAACCCGCGTCCCCTGCACTGGCAGGCAGATTCTTAACCACTGCACCACCAGGGAAGCCCTACTAAAACACTTTTAACTTCGCTTTTCACATATGTAAAATGGTGAGCCTTGGCTGATATAGAATATGAGATAACCTAGCACTGTTCTTAACACATACACGTAGTTAACATTTTTTGGCTCTCATCCCTCTTAAACAGCCTCTATCCTCTTAACAATGAAAGTGTGTTTCAGCTAGCAAAGCACCCCAGAACTGACCACATTCTGGCAAGAGATATAGGATTCTTTTTCTTGCTGGTGGTTCTTTATACCTGATATTTGAACTGCACTGAAACATGAACATCTCTTGTTTATACTGTATTAATGGATTGATGAATCTGATAATTTGATAGATGAATTTTAAAAAGTAATATGCAGGAAAAAAAGTAATATGCAGGAATTGAGCTGCCTTACTCTCAAGAAATATAATTTGATAGTGGTGGCTAAAACGATAAACAGTGTTTGCACAGGGAGTCCATATTGGATGTGAACTACCTGTACTCCCATTTGTCTATTAAGAATAAATAGAATCCTTTCAAAATCTGTTTTAAAGCGCAGTTATTTCCTTCTGACTCATTTAAGTTACCTGCAAGAAACAGACAATCTCCTGAATCCTTGCTTAAAAGGCTTTTAATATAAAGCAGATAATTTTTTGCAACATTTCCCAAACTTTTCATTATCAAATTGGCTGAGGCTTCTCAACGATTATCATTTCACAACAATATCTCCCTTTTCACCTTTTTTAAAAGAGTTGGCCTCGTAGATGTGCCCTTCAAACAGAGCTTCACTCTCAACTTATTTTAAATTTTGTATTCAAACAGTATGAAGAAAACAGGATCAGGGAATTCAGCCATAAAAGTGAATGGATTAATGATACATGCTACATCATGGATGCAACTAAGTGAAAGAAGTCAGGCTCGAAAGGCTCTATATTGTATGGTTCCATTTATATGAAATGTCCAGCAGTGGCAAATCCATACACACGGAAAATATTATACATTAGTGGTTTCCAGGGGTTTGGAAGAGAGGGAAATAGGGAATGACTCCTCAAAATGGGTGTATGTTTCCTCTTGGGGTGATGAAAATGTTTTGTAGTTGGACAGTGGTGATAGTTGCACAACATTGTGACAGTAGTAAATTCCACTGAATGGTACAGTGAATTTGTTAAAAATGATCAAAATGGTGGATTTTGTGTTATGTTCATTTTACTACAATAAAAAGGAGAAAGAATTAGGGAAAGACTTAGAGTTTGGGAAACTAAGGTGAACTGGTCAAGAAAAAGACAGCTCTACTGTTCAGTGTTCTCTCAGCTCTCCCAGTGCATTAATCCTCAGCAAAAAGTAGCCTGAAACTTGTCGATGATAGTCATTCAACACAGTCCAGGGAAAAGTAAATAAAATAAAACCCAAGTCTTCTTCTTTAGCACATCTATGAAAGGTTAACTTGCTGCTCAGCCACGTGGATATTCATGAAATCGTTTCACTTTAGGTGTCCTCTACTTCAGTACTTTACTCACAGCTCATTCACACCTGTAGGCAACAGCATTCCTTAATTGGATGGAATCTGCAGTGCTGGTTGTGATCGGTCTCATGAAAAGAAAAGGGAAGGAGGAAAAAGCCTCCACATTGACTTGGTGGTCTTGACGAAATGGATGCAGAAGACAGCTTGAGTGTCAAACTGGAAACTGTTATTTTCCTTTTCCTTTTCTTTTTATCTTTCCTATCAGGTCTTCTGCCCACTTCCCACCCCCTTCTCTCAAACAGGAAAGACACTAATTAGCTGCTTTTTTGTGTTTTTGGTAAAACACCTATTGTTTTGCGTTTCTTGTTGTTCGGTTTTTACTGCCAAATGAGCTTCAGTGGTTGATGTAGGGGGCCTCTTGGGAACTTAACGTTTTCCAGTTTAAGTGGAAAAGCTTTTTTGTTTGAATTGGTTTTACGGGTGCTTCAGGTTTGCTCTTGGCTCTTTGAAGGGGGACTAAATAGCACTGTGTTTCCTTTGAGGTTCCAATGAAGAAAGGATCCTATGTCCTGGGCACTTTTTGTTGATTTTGCTGTGTGTCCTCTCTAATAGCCAGATGCAGATTCCAGGAGAATGACATAAAAATGAATATAAGTAATCTAATATTTTACAATTTGCTTTGGCCATACTCCTGGTTCTTATTCTACTTGTAGCAGATGGCTTAAAGAGCATTAGCTATGTATATATTAAAAATTATATAAATATACCAATATTAAATATTATATTGATGTATAAATGTAATATACTAATATTTATATTAGTGTATAAACAATTTGTATTATATTAATATATATTTTTGCCTAGCATATATTATAGACAAAATATATGAGTAATGAAATGTATTTCTATGGTTAATATGTTCATAATATTAATATGATATATCCTGTAATATTGATTTTAAAACAATTATATCATAATATATAAATATATAATTATTATTATCTGATAATACACTATAGTTAATATATTCTATATAACACAATATATAATGTATTAGTATAATTGTATTATATAATATAAATATAATACATATATAAAACTATATATCTTTTGGTTATACATTACACATACGAGTATGTATAGCTATTTATAATTTTATTTACATAGGAATCTGGTCATCATAACAATTGATGTAAAAATATGCAATATTTTCAATCAAATGGGCCTTAACCTCACTACCTACACATAACTACTTTTAAAATCTTGAACCCTGTCTACTCATGCTTCCATATCTCTCAACTGCTTTTCTACACCATGCACATAGACACACGTTTATACATGATATATATGTATACTACCAGTATTCAGTTCAATGTATATAAATATATAATATATAATTATATTCCTGTGTATGTATACAAATATAAATCAAAGGTATGTGTATAGGTATGTATTTCATATGTTTATATAAATATATCATACAAATAATGTATGTGTATATAAATACATGACTGTATACATACATACACAGAAATACACTTATTTAAACAAAAGGGACCTAAATAAACATAGTTCTCCAAGAATAAAAGGTTATGTCTCACTCTTTCAATAACAGTTTATAGTTTTCAACTGTATGTGCTTCTATAATTGTTATGAACATTTCCCATTTTTGTTGAATGTTAAGTTGTTTTAATTTTTTGCCTTTTTTTGTTTTTTGTTTGTTTTTTTGGTACGTAGGCCTCTCACTGTTGTGGCCTCTCCTGTTGCGGAGCACAGGCTCCGGACGCGCAGGCTCAGCGGCCACGGCTCACGGGCCCAGCCGCTCCACGGCATGTGGGATCTTCCTGGACCGGGGCACGAACCCGTGTCCCCTGCATCGGCAGGCAGACTCTCAACCACTGCGCCACCAGGTAAGCCCAGTTTTTTGCCATTATTAATGAAGTTCTGAAAAATATGGTGGGCAAGATTACTTGAAAAACTCTCCTAAAAGAAAAGGGTTAGGTATGCTAGGTTAAATGTACACAACTTATTTTTAAGTGCGTGGTTGATTTTGGAAGTGTGCAGTCGAAATGTCCAGGACCCATGAAGGAAGGGTGGTCCATGTGTGAGAGTGATAGCTCTATTAAGAGTGGATTGAAGATCTTGATAGCTTAGAACAGAAGCTGGAACTCCTGTTTTTATGGAGCCAAATGGCAAATATTTTAGGCTTTGTAGACCAAAGAGGCCAAATTGAGGATATTATTTAGGTACTTAGGTAACCATTAAAATGCTACCAGTTAAAACGTGAAAATTATTCATAGCTCATAGGCCATAAAAAATAGGCAGCTGTCTGGATTTGGAATACAGGCCGTAGTTGAATGACACACCTGGTATAGAGACTTGTTTTAAATGGCCATGACCACATGGGAGGCAGGAGGTAAGACTCCATCCCTACTAGATGGGAAGTTAGAACTAAAGCTATCTATCCCCTTCACCTTTAATGAAAGGGTGTGCCAGGAGAAAAAAATATCTGCTGGCAAAGGGAGACTAAGAGCAAATTCTCTTGGCCTCTGCTCTGGGTAGGAAACAGGTAGGAAATCTGAGAATTCTGAACCGCAGATCTGTGTTCACAGTGTTTGGGTTGCAAATTTATTTGCGGTTGCAAACAGAAGCTAAGAAAATAACTTACAATGCTCCCAAATCGGTGGTATTCCAAACACAAAACTAAACCCTTTCTGGAGAGGTAGACCTTCAACACAGGCCTATAGCGTTCCCACAGATAAAGTTTAGCTAAAGGTGAGCTCATGATCTAAATTTACACAATAATGAAGAAATCAGCTACAAGTGGAGAGAATCAGCAAAAACAATCAATAGAGAATTAGATTCGCAAGGCCATCCATCAGATGTTGGAATAATCAGGTGCCAGGCAGAAAATATACATAAAACTAGAACTGAAACAAGGAGCAAGGATGTTTTAAAAAGACTGGGTAGGATTTTCAAACATTTTTAGAGTACATGTCATTGTTAAAGCTAAAAACTCGAAGGTCGTGTAATACAGCAGATTAATCGTGGAGAAGAGTGAAATTATGCTGTTTAAAAATATGGCAGGTCAGATTTCCTGCCTAATTATATAAGTGATTTATCTTTAAAAATACACAGTATTTTAAAGACTTATGGCTGTAAAATAAGTTAAGGGTATTTCACAAGGGCTTCTCTGCACGAGAAGTGAGAAGTAGCAAAACACAGAAAGTCGAGGGGAAAAAATGTCAATATATACATGGCTATAGGGTAACTAAGCCTTAGGCCAGCAACTATGAGGAGGAGCTGACCCTTAGATACGTACAACTAAGCTGGAACCTTCAAAAAGTTCAACTATTTATAAGTAAAAAGATTTATTAAAATAATAACCAAAGTGTTTTAATGACATCAGAAGAGTAAAACAATAAACCCTGAGAACATAGAAAAAGAGACAATAAAGATATGAGCAGAACTTAATAAAACAGAAAAAAGTATAAAATGAGGTGATTTAGTAAGTCAAAAGAATATTCTTTGAAAAGATTTAAAAAAACAAACTTTGATTAAGCAAAACAAACAGTAAGTATAAACAATATACAGAAAGAATCAGGACAATGTTATAGCAGAGAGTACAAACAGAGAATATATGAAAATGCCAGTAAATTTGAACATTTCTGTAAAGGGACAATTTCCTAGCTCCTGAAGTTTACCAAAACTGACACAAGCGGAAATTGTAGCTGGAGTTCTTACACCAGTAAAGGAATTAAGTCAATAGTTTACAGTCTTTCACCAAGAAAATACCAGAACCGGCCAGATCATTTGGGAGGTGAATTCTATCAACTTCTGTTAAACAGATAAATCAATATAGAACAAAGGAAAAATTCTAGGAGTAGCAAAGGAAGAATGCTCCTTATTCATCTTATGAAGTCTATATAATCCTAATACTGAAAATAGCTTAGGACTGTAAGGAAAAAGAAATTTACAGGTCAAATTTACTTGTAAATATAAAAGGAAAATTTTAAACTATGATATTAGCTACCCACGTTCACATAGAGTAAGAAAAAGCACGAGCAAGTTAGGTCATCCAATGTAGTTTAATGTCAAGAATATATATCAATAGATTGAAATCACCACATTTTATTTCTTTCATCTGTCTCTTTTAAAAACTTGGTAAGTACTTATATTGATCCTCGTCTTGTACTAGGCACTGTGCCAAGTCACTTACATATTTACTCCTTTAAACCTTCTATCATCCCTGGGGGAAAGTTCTATTTTGCTTCCATTTCTTAGCTAAGACTCTAACCCCCAGGAAAGTAAAGCAACATTTGTAAGTTTTTGTGGATGGTCAGTGACGGGACCAGTACAGGAACATCCAAAGTCTGTGCTTGGGAAAGCAGTGCCCCATGTTGACACTCGCATTACAGATGAAAGGAAAGGAACCATGCACTTACATATAGATTAATCTCACATTACAGGTTAAAGGAAAGGAACCATGCACTTACATTATAGATTAATACCCACATAACAGGTTAAAGGAAAAAGAAAACATGTGCTTCTCTCAAAAGTTGTAAAGAAGGCATATCCATTTCTAAATATATTTTCCCAATTTCTTTTGCTTGTTTTCGACCTTGTAGTGCATTTTGCCATGAGGAAAATTTTAATTCTTATTATAATTAAATGTATCCTTTTTCTTTGTATCTTAGAAAGGTATCCTCATGAATAATTTATTTCAAGTCTCCCGGGTTTTCTGATACTTTATACTTCATTATTTTTTAACTTTAACTGGTTGCTGTATCTAGAATTTAGTAATCTATGATAGCCATATTTTACCACTTTGTTGAATAATTTTTGCTACTGATCCAAAATGTGAATTTTATTTTAATCTCAATCCTTATGCTCTGGCATCTAATTTTAAGATGCTTCCTATTCCACTGGTTGTTTGTCTATCTAGAAAACAAACTGCTACCTTTAAAAATAATGTAATTATATGATATAATAAATGTCATTAGTAAACAGAATAGCAATATATTAATAAATGCATAATATAAAACTAGAAAATATAATTTACCATATAACAAGGTCAAAGGAATGAGCAAAAGTATACAATCACTTGAAAATATCCCCAAAAAGATATTTATAAATTCA
>NW_022983427.1:76261-78369 GCF_011762595.2 Tursiops truncatus | reverse complement strand
TTGCCTTGCTCTATACTCACTCCCTTGGTGAACCCACCCAGCCTCATGGCTTTAAATATATCTATGCTGGTCATTTGTATCTCAACCCCAGACTTCGTCCCTGAAATCCAGACTCAAATATGCAATTCCCTAGCCAACTCAGATCTCATTAGACACTCAAGTTTGCTTCCAAAGCCGAGCTCCCGACCTTCATGCCTACACTGTGCCCTGGCCCAGTCTTTCCCTTCTCAGTTAAGGACAATTCTATCCTTCCAGTGCTAAGGCCAAAAGCCTTAGAGTGGTCCTTGACTCTAATTTTTTCTCTCACATCACACTCTATCCTTTAGCAAGACCTGTTTATACTCAAAATATAGCCAGTGAAATGATATGAGGTCTGGGATTCACTTCCAAATAATACAGGAGGGGAGATGTGGATGGAGATATCATTGAAACAAGATTGTCTGTAGGTTGGGACTTCCCTGGTGGTCCAGTGGTTAGGACTCTGGGCTTCTACTGCAGGGGGCATGGGTTCAATCCCTGGTTGGGGAACTAAGATCCTGCGTGCCGGGTGGCCAATAAAAATTAAAATGGCAGAAGACCTGAATAAACATTTAAAAAACTGTCTACAGGTTGATAATTGTTGAAGATGGGGATGGTACGTGGAGGTTCATTGTATTATTCTACTTTTGTTCATGTTTGAAATTTTCCATAATAAGAAAATTGAATCATACCACTTCTCCCTACCTTTCACTGCCTACCATTCTGATCCAAGGCGCCACATCTCTCGCCTGGACTGTTGTAGTAGCTTCTTAACTGAATTCCTGCTTCTGCTCTCACCTCCACTCCCCACCCTCTGCTTTTAATCCAATCTTCCCACGAACAGCCAGTGTGATACCGTTAAAATGAAAGTCCATCCATGTCCCTCTTCTGCTTGGAACTCCCCAGTGGCTCCCCATTTCAATCAGAGTAAAAGCCAAAGTCTTAGTAGTCTTCAAGATCCTACACAATTTGCCCCTACCCTTGTACTCAAACCTCATCCCCTCCCACTCTCCCCCTTTGATCATTCCATTCCAGTCAACACTGCTATTCCTCAATCCCACCAGGCATACTGCCGCCACAGGGCCTTTGCACTTGCTGTTCCTTCTCCCATTCTTCTTTAATTGTTTTATTTATTTTATTTATTTTAAATTTTTGGCTGAGCCGGGTCTCAGTCGCGGCACATGGGATCTTTCGTTGGGGGCGTGTGGACTTCTTAGTTGCCGCATACAGACTCTTAGCTGCCGGCATGCATGTGGAATTTAGTTCCCCGATCGGGGATCGAACCTGGGCCCCCTGCATGGGAGAATGGAGTCTTACCCACTGGACCACCAGGGAAGTCCCACTTTCTCTCATTCTTCCCTCTGACATACATACCGCTCACGTCTTCGCCTCCTTCATGTCTTTGCTCAAATGTCTCCTTTTCAGACCTTCCCTAGCCACCTTTCTTGAGACTGAACCCCTGAACATTACCAATTCTCACCCCCCCACACACACGTAGTCAGTACCTTTTAACCTCTTTCCCTGCTTTATTTTCCTGATTAGCGCTTATCACCGTCTTAATTATTATAATTTACTTATTTATCCTGTTATTATCTGTCTCCACCATTAGAGTGTTAGCTCTCTGCAGTCCGTAAAATTTTGCCTTTCACTGCTGTATCCCCAGGACAACTGACTGGCACATAGCGGGCACTCAACAAATGTTTGTTGAATGAATGAATGAATGGCATTCCGAGTTTCACTCCCTGCCCACCTGTCCAGCACAGCTCTCCCCCTCTCCCTCCCTGCCCTCATGCCAACAAAACAACACTGTGGGTCTGGACAGCCGAGTCCTGGCACATGCAGGCTGGATTCACACTTTCGCCTTATCCTGTCTTGTGCCTCTGTCTCGTGCCGCATTCCAGTCTTTTAAGATCATCTCAAGCAGGGTTGTCACGACACCAGCGTGCCAAAGAAAACTCTTCGGCCTGAATTTCCACCAAGTTTCTGTGCCCTCTTTCTCCTAGTACACAGGACGATTGACTCTCTGGGGTCTCCTTCTGCTCCCCCACTGCTCTGGGAGCCCTGGGGCAGGAAACCACGTCTTACATTGT
>NW_022983427.1:0-76161 GCF_011762595.2 Tursiops truncatus | reverse complement strand
AGGAGAAAGAAAAACAAATTTGTTACAAAGCAGGGATCCTCAAAAAGATTCATAGCTAATTTCCTATCTGAAACCACGGAAGCAAGAGGCCAGACATATTTAAAGTGCTGAAAGAAAAAAAATTGTCCACCAAGAATTCTATATTTGGCCAAACTGGTTTCAAAACTTAGGGAGAAATTAACACATTCCCAGATGAACAAAGGCTGAGGGCGTTTGTTTTACAGCTTCCTAACACTGCCCTATGACAAATGCTAAATTGAACCTTCAGGTTGAAATGAAAGGACACTAGCCAGCAACTCGAAGCTGTATAAAGAAATAGAAATCTCCAGTAAAGATAAATACATGGGCAGATACTAAAGCCAGTATTGTGCTACTGGCTTGTAACTCTACTTTTTATTTCTTACATGATTGAAAAAACAAATGCATAAAATAATCATAAATCCATGTTATTGGGCTCACAAAGTATAGAGGTGTAATTTGTGACAACAATAATGTAAGGAGGAGGAATGGAACTGTAGAGGAACAGAGTTTCTGTGTGCTATTGAAGTTGGTTCCAATTCAAATGATATTGGTTGAACTTTAGAAGGGTGAATGTAATCTTCTTGATAACCACAAAGAAAATATCAATAGACTATATGCAAAAAGAAATGAAAAAGGAATCAAGAGTTCACTACAACAAAATCGGCTAAGCACAGAAGAAGTCAGTAATGGAGTAAATGAGGGGCAAAAAATGCATAAGACATACAGAAAACAGCCAGGAAACAGACAGAATTAAGTTCTTCCTCATCAGTAATTTTTGAAAAAGTGGATTAAGCTCTCCAATAAAAAGATAAATATTGGCAGAATGGACCTTAAAAACATCCATAATCCAAGTATATGCTGTCCGCACAAAACTCACTTGATTTCAAGAGACACAAGTTGGTTGAAAGTTAAAGCACAGAATAAAATATCCCATGCAAATAGTAACAAAAAGAAAGAAAGAGAGAGAGAGAAAAAGGAAGGAAGGAAGGAAGGAAGGAAGGAAGGAAGGAAGGAAGGTAGATCTGGGATGGCTATGTTAATATCACACAAAATAAACTTTAAATCAAAAACTATCACAAGAGGAAAAGGAGGCCACTATATGTTGATAACAAGTTCAATCTATCAAGAAGATATAACAACTATAAACATATATGTACCAAACATCCCCCAAATATGTGAAGCAGACATTGACAGAATTGAAGGAAGAAATAGATAGTTCTACAATTATAGTTGGAGATCAATACCTTGCTTTCAATAATGGATAACACATCTAGACAGAAGATCGGTAGAGAGGTAGGGGGACTGAATAACACATTTAACCAACTAAACCTAACAGCCATATATAGATCACTCCACTCAACAACAGCAGAATACACATTTTTCTCAAGTACACATGGAACATTCTCCAGGAAAGACCATATGTTACGCCACAATACAAGTACCAATACATTTTTAAGAAACTGAAATCATACAAAGTATCTTCTTTAGCCACAGTGAAATGAAGGTAGAAATCAATAACAGAACCATTGGTAGCCATTTCCCATCATGCCTGCCACACATGATATAAAGCAATGAAGGGAAAAACATACTTGACCATTTAGAAAAGTGGGAAAGGGACATATCATTGACACAGAGTGTGTGCTGTTTCCCGTTGTCAGGGATAGAAATAAATTAGCATCATTTATTCATTAGTGTGTTAATTTCTTGGTCAATCATTGCGCAGCCAGTGTTTCTGCCGGATGGGAAGATTTCCTATACTCAGTGTTGAGTGGAGACAACCTTGAAAGGGACATTTAAAAGGATTATACTGTGATGGGCCTAGCAGTACCCTTCCTCCTATGCCAGTATTTAGGCTGGGGTATTTCCATGCAGTGTGTACAATCGTAGGCCCCAGGCCACCAGAATTTAGTTGGATTCGTTTTGTTAATACATTCCCTCAGTACTTTGTCTTTTATTTGACTGGTGCATTTACTTCATTCTTTATTATCACTGCGAAACAACTTTGTTTCCTGTTCAGATGCCAGAAAGTGGATATCAATACCTCCTGAGTTTTACACATCACAGATCTGTTTTACATATCAGAGACAGAGACAGCAACTATTTCCAATGACTTTGAGACATGCTTTGAACATGTGATTAACATGTGGAGTGTTGAAATGTGTGTCGAGCTCATTATACTTGCTCTAAAAGGTTTCAAACTGCAAAGATTTAAAAATCTTTATCTTTGAATAGTTTTCCTGTGCTGTCCCTTTGTGTCAGACTGTTAATGTGCAGTCTGGCACCTTCAAATAATATGGCTTTGTAACCAATTATTTACATGTTGTTTTATCCACAGAGAATCTTTTTTTAATAAATTTATTTATTTTTGGCTGTGTTGGGTCTTTGTTGCTGCACATGGGCTTTCTCTAGTTGGGGCGAGTGGGGGCTACTCTACATTGTGGTGTGCAGGCTCCTCATTGCCTTGGCTTCTCTCGTTGTGCAGCACGGGCTCTAGGCGCTAGGGTTTCAGTAGTTGTGGCACGCGGGCTTCAGTAGTTGTGGCTCAGTGGCCCTAGAGCACAGGCTCAGTAGTTGTGGCGCACGGGCTTAGTTGTTCCGCGGCATGTGGGATCTTCCCAGACCAGGGCCCGAACCCATGTCCCCTGCACTGGCAGGAGGATTCCCAACCACTGTTCCACCAGGGAAGTCCCCACACAGAGAATCTTAAGGTCAAAACATACAACTCGATTAACTACACTTCCTCCTGTTCACATTTCCCTCATCTTTTCTTCATCTTCTGTCTATGTTTCCTTGGCCCTGTTTATATTAAGTGCTTTTGCCATTATATTTGATTGTCTGTATTCCGGTGAGTTACCACAATGCTTTATGAGACATGGTAGGATATAAATGCATTTAAGTAATATATATATATATATATGGTTTGCTTGAGTGCAGTGTTTTTTGTTTTCTGCACTGAATTCATTAGCATGGGTCGGTATAAAATGTAGCATAGGTCAATATGTAATTTGTAAACTAATAAGGTCTAAAAAGTGAGGAATTAAGTCTTTTACATTTAATTATTTATTGTAAAGAGCAGAATAGCATACATAAACAGGTGCCTAAGGAAAATTTGTATTCTAATATGGAACTCTCATGAACACTTTTTTTTTCTTCTAATGGTATAATAGTAGGCCATTTGATTATTTCTATTTTTATGGCTTTAACTTTAGAACAATGAAATATTCGTAAATTTTAAAAAGTATTTTTCTTTATTTGATGCGGGTGGGATAATGGAGAAATGAAAAGTCAAACACCTATTGAGGAATCCATACTTGTCTATATATTG
Organism: Tursiops truncatus; assembly: GCF_011762595.2. Lineage (NCBI taxonomy): Eukaryota > Metazoa > Chordata > Mammalia > Artiodactyla > Delphinidae > Tursiops > Tursiops truncatus. The sequence goes on along the minus strand of NW_022983427.1, from coordinate 72,815 downwards.
TGTACTTTTATTTCAATAACTGATTTAAAATTCCTAAAAGGATGCTATAATAAGTTATTATGCCATTTTACAGACTGAATTAAGTGAATTTCAGGGAGGTATGAAACTTGCCTAAGGCTATCCAGCTGCTAAGCGGTAGGAGTGAGAATTAAATCCAGGTATACCTATCGCCAAAGTTTCTGCTCATCTCTTTATATCATCCACTTTTAATAGCCAATGCTTTCCTGCTTACAGATATGACTGAGGTTTCCAGACAGTCAACATTCCTTTGTAATCAGATAGAAAACTTACTGTTGATTCTTTAAAGACATATTCCTTTTCCATTAAGTGACTTTAGTTGTTCAAATAATACTTCCAGACAGTAGTAATCACACAGTTGGAGACTAAGAACAGAACTCAGGGATGTGTCTAGCAGTCAGTAAAGACCAACTGGGCTCACTGATGATACTTACGGTCATTTCCGCTAGACTAACATAATCTTATTAATAAGACCCTAATAATTCACAGTACTGCCCTTGCCTGATTGTTTGTTCTTCTCCCTCTATCACTCTCTCTTTCCCCATATTATTATTATTTTTGGCAATTTTTGGTGAATTAAATTCAGGGATTAGTATTCAGGAGTACTAGTCACAAAAGCAGAGAATCTTAGCTCACCAAAGGAAGAAAATAGAGAAAAAGTATAAATTATATGAATACACACACATACACACATGTGCCAACTATATGCTGCACTTCTCCAAAATCTATTCAGTATCTGCACATTTACTGTATATTAGCAGTAAGACCAGAAATGAGCGTAACGCTCTGTTTACAAGGCACAGCAAACAGACCCAAATATGGAAATTACTAGCAATGAGAATGGGGAAGAAAGACTACAACAAGGAATGTAGATGATATTTTTGTTTCCTAGCTATGATGCCAAATATTGAACTTTCAACATGAGACAAGGAGGCCATAAAAAGTTGTATTAGTTTCCTAGAGCTGCCATGACAAAGTACCAGAGACTGAGGAGGTTAAACAACAGAAATTTACTCACTCACAGGTCTAGAGGCTAGAAATCTGACATAAGGTGTCAGCAGGATTGATTTCTTCTCAAGTATCTCTTCTTGCTTTGTAGATGCCATGTTTTCCTTTTGTCTTCACATGGTCTTCTCTCTGTGCATGTCTGTGTCCTAATATTTTCTTTTTATAAGGACACCAGTCATATTGGATTAAAGCCCACCCATTTGACCTCATTTGACCTCAGTTACCTATTTAAGGGCCTTATCTCCAAATACAGTCATATTAACAGGTATTGGGGGTTAAGACTTCCACATATTAACTTGAGCAGGACACAATTCAGCTGATAATAGAAGATAAGAGTAATTTAAGCAAGTGAGTAACTATTGTTTACAGTGAGTTGCTTAAGGATATGAATTTACTCAAGAAAAACAGGAAGAAATTACATAACACTGTACGTTATACAAAGATATTAAATTAATCATCATAACATCCTGTGAGATGGGCGTTAAATCAGACTAAGCAAGATGAAGCAACTTATCCAGAATTGTATAGTTGGTACTTTCCAGAATTTAAACCAGGTATTTTCCCAGTTCCATTCTACGTTATATATTCATTTCATTATTTGAAATGAATTTTGAGTCTTCATTTTGCTTAGTTTCTGAAGTTACATGGGGATAGAATGGAGTTGGATATTTTCAGTGACATTCACACATGGGGAAGGAAATTGAGTCCAGAAGCTTCAGCAATGTTTCCATGGAGAACACTAACAACAGAACCAGAAACACCGTTATCCTTTTGGTTCAGTGATCTTTCCTGAAGCACTACAAGAATCAATTTTAAGAAGCCCAGTGTTTTCCAAACTTTCACCAATGGGCTCTGTAGGGTCCTCTAACAGTATCTAAGAGACTAACTAGTTTCACATCCCAAGCCACTTAAGACAAGGAGTTCTGATTGTTCTCTGTGAGGAAATCAAGTGACAATCATAGCTGGTGATTTAGGATAGTTTCTTCAGGGCCCAGGCAAAACCTAATACACAGTAATAATCAGTTAACTGCATCTTTGACAAGGATTAATCAGGTATCAAAGAGGTCTATAAATTGGGAGAAGTTATGATCAAAGAGAAACATAGACCACAGATATTTAATTAATGCTCAATTTTTTATGAGTTTAACTTTGGTTAACCTAATTTTCCTTCTTCTAGACAACTTCCAATTCGTCTCCACAAAGAGACCAGAATAATCACCTTCCAATACACGATTTATTGTGTTGCTTTAATTTAAAGCATACAGTGACTTCTACATTCACTCCACCAAGTTTTGCCAGGAGAGAAAAGGAGACGTGATATTTTGTCTTGAATTAGATATGCCACCATACTTGACTTAGCTCATCCTACTGGAAGCTCTTTGAGGGCAGATTCTACAGTCTTGTCTTACATCCTCTACGGAATCAAGCCAAGGGAATCACACACAGTTACAGCTGGAAAAACATTTGTTCTGGGTTAATACTTTTAGCCTTTACCACCAAGACTTTATCACCAAGACCTATCTTTACAGTCTCGAAACAGGAGACCTTCTTGCCTTCCCTTTTCATATTGACTAGGAAGGTAAAGGGAAGAACTGAGAAGTACCCAAAGTCAGCTAGCAGCCAGCACAGATAAATCATCTGTGGAGATAGTGTTTCTTTCAAAAGATATAAACATAAGAGGAAGTCCTAGTGTTTGAAACAACTGTGCATAATAAAATTCCATGAAAACCTAGAAATCCAGATGCAGATCAGTAACATATTGGTTAAATAAGCTGTTATGTTCATGCAATGGACAAGTGTACATACATTAAGAAGAACGAGATACTCTTTTCTATGAGATTCTCTTTTCACTGAACTCATCAGTGCTGCAAACACAATGTTACATAATACTTCTTCTTTAACATTACATCAGGCATCCTCATCTTGTCCTGCATTTATTGCCAGTGTTACTAAAGTCTATCACTTACCTCTTTCTCTTTTAGACATATAATTTCTTCTTATTTTGGAAGCATTCATCAATCCCTATTTTACTGTTTCTTTTAAATTACAAATGAATATTGAATTTTATAAAATATCTTTTGGGGGATATTTCAAGTGATTGTATACTTTTGCTCTCCTTTGACCTTGTTATATGGTAAATTATATTTTCTTATTTTATATTATGCTATTTATTATATATTGTATTCTGTTTACTAATGACATTTATTATATTATAATTACATTATTTTTAAGGTAGCATTTTGTTTTAGATAGACAAAACAACCAGTGGAATAGGAAGCATCTTAAAATTAGATGCAAGAGTATAAGGGAATTGAGATTAAAATAAAATTCACATTTTGGATCAGTAGCAAAAATTATTCAACAAAAGTGGGAAAATATGGCTATCATAGGATTACTAAATTCTAGATACAGCAACCAGTTAAAAGTTAAAAAATAATGAAAGTATAAAAGTATCAGAAACCCGGGAGACTTGAAATAAATTATTCATGAGGAATACCTTTCTAAGATACAAAGAAAAAAGGATACATTTAATTATATAAGAATTAAAATTTTCCTCATGGCAAAATGCACTATAAAGGTCAGAAAACAAGCAAAAGAAATTGGGAAATATATTTAGAAATGGATATGCCTTCTTTACGACTTTTGAGAGAAGCACATGTTTCTTTTTCCTTTAACCTGTTATGTGGGTATTAATCTATAATGTAAGTGCATGGTTCCTTTCCTTTAACCTGTAATGTGAGATTTAATCTATATGTAAGTGCATGGTTCCTTTCCTTTCATCTGTAATGCGAGTGTCAACATGGGGCACTGCTTCCAAGCACAGACTTTGGATGTTCCTGTACTGGTCCCGTCACTGACCATCCACAAAAACTTACAAATGTTGCTTTAGTTTCCTGGGGGTTAGCGTCTTAGCTAAGAAATGGAAGCAAAATAGAACTTTTCCCCAGGGATGATAGAAGGTTTAAAGGAGTAAATATGTAAGTGACTTGGCACAGTGCCTAGTACAAGAGAGATCAATATAAGTACTTACCAATTTGTTAAAGAGACACATGAAAGAAATAAAATGTGGTGATTTCAATCTATTGATATATATTCTTGACATTAAACTACATTGGATGACCTAACTTGCTCGTGCTTTTTCTTACTCTAGTGAACTTGGGTAGCTAATATCATAGTTTAAAATTTTTCCTTTTATATTTACAAGTAAATTTGACCTGTAAATTTCTTTTTCCTTACAGTCCTAATCTATTTTCAGTATTAGGATTATATAGACTTCATAAGATGAATAAAGGAGCATTCTTCCTTTGCTACTCCCTAGAAGTTTTTCTTTGTTAATATTGATGTTATCTGTTTAACAGAAGTTTGATAGAATTCACCTCCCAAATGATCTGGCCGGGTCTGGTATTTTCTTGGTGAAAGCTTGTAAACTATTGACTTAATTCCTTTACTGGTGTAAGAACTCCAGCTACAAATTTCCGCTTGTGTCAGTTTTGGTAAACTTCAGGAGCTAGGAAATTGTCCACTTTACAGAAATGTTCAAATTTACTGGCATTTCATATATTCTCTGTTTGTACTCTCTGCTATAACATTGTCCTGATTCTTTCTGTATATTGTTTACTTACGTTTTTGTTTTGCTTAATCAAAGTTTGTTTTTTTAAATCTTTTCAAAGAATATTCTTTTGACTTACTAAATCACCTCAATTTTATACTTTTTTCTGTTTTATTAAGTTCTGCTCATATCTTTATTGTCTCTTTTTCTATGTTCTCAGGGTTTATTGTTTTACTCTTCTGATGTCAATTAAAACACTTGGTTATTAATTTTAATAAATCTTTTGACTTATAAACAGTTGAACTTTTTGAAGGTTCCAGCTTAGTTGTACGTATCTAAGGGTCAGCTCCTCCTCATAGTTGCTGGCCTAAGGCTTAGTTCACCCTATAGCCATGTATATATTGACATTTTTTCCCCTCGACTTTCTGTGTTTTGCTACTTCTCACTTCTCTTTGCAGAGAAGCCCTTTGAAATACCCTTAACTTATTTTACAGCCAATAAGTCTTTAAAATACTGTGTATTTTTTAAGATAAATCAACTTATATAATTAGGCAGGAAATCTGACCTGCCATATTTTTAAAAACAGCATAATTTCACTCTTCTCCACGATTAATCTGCTGTATTACACGACCTTCGAGTTTTTAGCTTTAACAATGACATGTACTCTAAAAATGTTTGAAAGATCCTACCCAGTCTTTTAAAACATCCTTGCTCCTTGTTTCAGTTCTAGTTTTATGTATATTTTCTGCCTGGCACCTGATTATTCCAACATCTGATGGATGGCCTTGGGAATCTAATTCTGCTATTGATTGTTTTTGCTGATTCTCTCCACTTGTAGCTGATTTCTTCATTATTGTGTAAATTTAGATCATGAGCTCACGTTTAGCTAAACTTTATCTGTGGGAACGCTATAGGCCTGTGTTGAAGGTCTACCTCTCCAGAAAGGGTTTAGTTTTGTGTTTGGAATACCACCGATTTGGGAGCATTGTAAGTTAATTTCTTAGCTTCTGTTTGCAAGACCGCAAATAAATTTGCAACCCAAACACTGTGAACACAGATCTGCGGTTCAGAATTCTCAAGATTTCCTACCTGTTTCCTACCCAGAGCAGAGGCCAAGAGAATTTGCTCTTAGTCTCCCTTTGCCAGCAGATATTTTTTTCTCCTGGCACACCCTTTCATTAAAGGTGAAGCCAGGGATAGATAGCTTTAGTTCTAACTTCCCATCTAGTAGGGATGGAGTCTTACCTCCTGCCTCCCATGTGGTCATGGCCATTTAAAAACAAGTCTCTATACCAGGTGTGTCATTCAACTATGGCCTGTATTCCAAATCCAGACAGCTGCCTATTTTTTATGGCCTATGAGCTATGAATAATTTTCACGTTTTAACTGGTAGCATTTTAAATGGTTACCTAAGTACCTAAATAATATCCTCAATTTGGCCTCTTTGGTCTACAAAGCCTAAAATATTTGCCATTTGGCTCCATAAAAACAGGAGTTCCAGCTTCTGTTCTAAGCTATCAAGATCTTCAATCCACTCTTAATAGAGCTATCACTCTCACACATGGACCACCCTTCCTTCATGGGTCCTGGACATTTCGACTGCACACTTCCAAAATCAACCACGCACTTAAAAATAAGTTGTGTACATTTAACCTAGCATACCTAACCCTTTTCTTTTAGGAGAGTTTTTCAAGTAATCTTGCCCACCATATTTTTCAGAACTTCATTAATAATGGCAAAAAACTGGGCTTACCTGGTGGCGCAGTGGTTGAGAGTCTGCCTGCCGATGCAGGGGACACGGGTTCGTGCCCCGGTCCAGGAAGATCCCACATGCCGTGGAGCGGCTGGGCCCGTGAGCCATGGCCGCTGAGCCTGTGCGTCCGGAGCCTGTGCTCTTCAACGGGAGAGGCCACAACAGTGAGAGGCCTACGTACCAAAAAAACAAACAAACAAAAAACAAAAAAAGGCCAAAAATTAAAACAACTTAACATTCAACAAAAATGGGAAATGTTCATAACAATTATAGAAGCACATACAGTAGAAAACTATAAACTGTTATTGAAAGAGTGAGACATAACCTTTTATTCTTGGAGAACTATGTTTATTTAGGTCCCTTTTGTTTAAATATTTCTGTGTATGTATGTATACAGTCATGTATTTATATACACATACATTATTTGTACATTTATATAAACATATGAAATACATACCTATACACATACCTTTGATTTATATTTGTATACATACACAGGAATATAATTATATATTATATATTTATATACATTGAACTGAAAACTGGTAGTATACATATATATCATGTATAAACGTGTGTCTATGTGCATGTGTAGAAAAGCAGGTTGAGAGATATGGAAGCATGAGTTAGACAGGGTTCAAGATTTTAAAAGTAGTTATGTGTAGGTAGTGAGGTTAAGGCCCATTTGATTGAAAATATTGCATATTTTTACATCAATTGTTATGATGACCAGATTCCTATGTAAATAAAATTATAAATAGCTATACATACTCGTATGTGTAATGTATAACCAAAAGATATATAGTTTTATATATGTATTATATTTATATTATATAATACAATTATACTAATACATTATATATTGTGCTATATAGAATATATTAACTATAATGTATTATATCAGATAATAATAATTATATATTTATATATTATGATATAATTGTTTTATAATCAATATTACAGGATATATCATATTAATATTATGAACATATTAACCATAGAAATACATTTCATTACTCATATATTTTGTCTATAATATATGCTAGGCAAAAATATATATTAATATAATACATAATTGTTATACACTAATATAAATATTAGTATATTACATTTATACATCAATATAATATTTAATATTGGTATATTTATATTATTTTTAATATATACATAGCTAATGCTCTTTAAAGCCATCTGCTACAAGTAGAATAAGACCAGGAGTATGGCCAAAGCAAATTGTAAAAATATTAGATTCTTTATATTCATTTATATGTCATTCTCCTAGAATCTGCATCTGGCTATTAGAGAGGACACACAGCAAAATCAACAAAAAGTGCCCAGGACATAGGATCCTTTCTTCATTGGAACCTCAAAGGAAACACAGTGCTATTTAGTCCCCCTTCAAAGAGCCAAGAGCAAACCTTGAAGCACCCAGTAAAAGCCAATTCAAACAAAAAAGCTTTTCCACTTAAACTGGAAAACGTTAAGTTCCCAAGAGGCCCCCTACATCAACCACTGAAGCTCATTTGGCAGTAAAAACAATAATGTTCACCGAACAACAAGAAACGCAAAACAATAGGTGTTTTACCAAAAACACAAAAAAGCAGCTAATTGGTGTCTTTCCTGTTTGAGAGAAGGGGGTGAGAAGTGGGCAGAAGACCTGATAGGAAAGATAAAAAGAAAAGGAAAAGGAAAATAACAGTTTCCAGTTTGACACTCAAGCTGTCTTCTGCATCCATTTCGTCAAGACCACCAAGGCAATGTGGAGGCTTTTTCCGCCTTCCCTTTTCTTTTCATGAGACCGATCACAACCAGCACTGCAGATTCCATCCAATTAAGGAATGCTGTTGCCTACAGGTGTGAATGAGCTGTGAGTAAAGTACTGAAGTAGAGGACACCTAAAGTGAAACGATTTCATGAATGTCCACGTGGCTGAGCAGCAAGTTAACCTTCCATAGATGTGCTAAAGAAGAAGAGTTGGGTTTTATTTTATTTACTTTTCCCTGGACTGTGTTGAATGACTATCATCGACAAGTTCAGGCTACTTTTTGCTGAGGATTAATGCACTGGGAGAGCTGAGAGAACACTCAACAGTAGAGCTGTCTTTTTCTTGACCAGTTCACCTTAGTTTCCCAAACTCTAAGTCTTTCCCTAATTCTTTCTCCTTTTTATTGTAGTAAAATGAACATAACACAAAATCCACCATTTTGATCATTTTACAATTCACTGTACCATTCAGTGGAATTTACTACTGTCACAATGTTGTGCAACTATCACCACTGTCCAACTACAAAACATTTTCATCACCCCAAGAGGAAACATACACCCATTTTGAGGAGTCATTCCCTATTTCCCTCTCTTCCAAACCCCTGGAAACCACTAATGTATAATATTTTCCGTGTGTATGGATTTGCCACTGCTGGACATTTCATATAAATGGAACCATACAATATAGAGCCTTTCGTGCCTGACTTCTTTCACTTAGTTGCATCCATGATGTAGCATGTATCAGTAATCCATTCACTTTTATGGCTGAATTCCCTGATCCTGTTTTCTTCATACTGTTTGAATACAAAATTTAAAATAAGTTGAGAGTGAAGCTCTGTTTGAAGGGCACATCTACGAGGCCAACTCTTTTAAAAAAGGTGAAAAGGGAGATATTGTTGTGAAATGATAATCGTTGAGAAGCCTCAGCCAATTTGATAATGAAAAGTTTGGGAAATGTTGCAAAAAATTATCTGCTTTATATTAAAAGCCTTTTAAGCAAGGATTCAGGAGATTGTCTGTTTCTTGCAGGTAACTTAAATGAGTCAGAAGGAAATAACTGCGCTTTAAAACAGATTTTGAAAGGATTCTATTTATTCTTAATAGACAAATGGGAGTACAGGTAGTTCACATCCAATATGGACTCCCTGTGCAAACACTGTTTATCGTTTTAGCCACCACTATCAAATTATATTTCTTGAGAGTAAGGCAGCTCAATTCCTGCATATTACTTTTTTTCCTGCATATTACTTTTTAAAATTCATCTATCAAATTATCAGATTCATCAATCCATTAATACAGTATAAACAAGAGATGTTCATGTTTCAGTGCAGTTCAAATATCAGGTATAAAGAACCACCAGCAAGAAAAAGAATCCTATATCTCTTGCCAGAATGTGGTCAGTTCTGGGGTGCTTTGCTAGCTGAAACACACTTTCATTGTTAAGAGGATAGAGGCTGTTTAAGAGGGATGAGAGCCAAAAAATGTTAACTACGTGTATGTGTTAAGAACAGTGCTAGGTTATCTCATATTCTATATCAGCCAAGGCTCACCATTTTACATATGTGAAAAGCGAAGTTAAAAGTGTTTTAGTAGGGCTTCCCTGGTGGTGCAGTGGTTAAGAATCTGCCTGCCAGTGCAGGGGACGCGGGTTTGAGCCCTGGTCCGGGAAGCTCCCACATGCCACGGAGCAACTAAGAGCATGCGCCACAACTACTGAGCCTGAACTCTAGAGCCCGTGAACCACAACTACTGAAGCCCACACACCTAGACCCCGTGCTCAGCAACAAAGAGAAGCCACCACAATGAGAAGCCCGCGCACCGTAACAAACAGTAGCCCCCGCTCACCGCAACTAGAGAAAGCCCGCGCATGTCAAGGAAGAGCCAACGCAGCCAAAAATAAATAAATAAATCTATTTTTTTTTTAAAAAGTGTTTTAGTAACTTACTAAAAGGCACGCAATCAGTAAATCTGAGCAAGAATTCAATCCCAAATCTGTCACACTGAAGTTTAAGCTAATACATGAGATTAATAAAAACAGCATTAAATTAAAAGTTCAGAGATATTTTTAATTTCATACTCTTTCACTAACGCTCTTTGGAGATAAATCATTTCTTTTATATGGGCCTTAGTTTTCACAACTATCATAGTTGGAAGCTTGACTAGATGATCTGTATGTAGTCTTCCAATTCTAAAATGTTCCACTCATTTGGATTCCTACAATAATTGCCCTTGCAATACATGCATGCTGCCACCAAGTAGCCGTAGAGACTATTACTTCCTTTTATATCCCTAGTGGGGAGTGCATTTTGACATCAGACTTACCAGTCAATAGTACAACCTGTTACTATAACTATAAAATAACAAAATAATCTGGTATTATTTCCTGTAAAGCAGAAGCTTTACATTGTCTGTGCATCATATCAGAATCACCTGTAGGTTTGTTTGGTTGTGTTTTAACATCTTTATTGGAGTATAATTGCTTTACAATGGTGTGTTAGTTTCTGCTTTATAACACCTGTAGGTTTTTAAACATAGAGGAAATCCATAACCCATTGAATGAGAATCTTCAGAGACAGGACATGGGCATCTGGATTTTTGGGCTCCCATCATCCGTTTATTTTATTTTATTTTATTTTTTGCCTATGTACAATATTTGTCACATCCTCTTGAATCTTTAAATGTTTCTTTTTGTTTTAAAATTTTAGAATATTCCATAATCTTCACCTACTTTTCATAAGGTGTTATCTGTTATGTTTATTCGATCTTCTGCTTCTCCTGGTTGTCTTCTTTTTTTCCTTTTTTTTTTGGCGGGGGGGGGGGGCCTGCCTCATGGCTTGCAGGATCTTAGTTCCCTGACCGGGAATTGGACCCCAGGGCCCCAGCAGTGAAAGCGCCAAGTTCTAACCACTGGACCACCAGGGAAGTCCCAAGACTTCTGTTTTAAATGACTTTTTTTCCCACTCTAATTCATTCTTGCGATCAGTTTCATGTTTGAACATTAAACCAACCTTGCATTACTAGAATAAAGCTACTTTGATTGTGATATATGATTGTTTTACATACCATGGATACAGTTTGTGCTTCTGTTTACACATTTTGCATGCATGTTCAAAAGAGAAACTGGCCTGTGATTCTATTCTTGTAATATTCTTTTTAGTTTTGATCTGAAGCTTATGTTGGCCTTATAAATATTTGAGCAATATATACTTTTCTGTCTCCTGGAAGATTTTTATGTAAGATTACCAATATTTCTTCCCTAAATATTTGGAAGAATTTACTTGGAAAGCCATTTATCCCTGGCAATCATTTTCTGTAAAGGTACTTAATTATACAAACAACTTTTGCAGTAGATATAGGTTTTTGAGATATGTTTTCTTTCTTGGGTTAGTCTTGTTAGCTTGCATTTTTAAAGAATTTGTCATTTTCGATGAATTTTCAAATTTATAAATATAAAATTGTCATAATTTTAACAGCTTTATTGGGATGTTATTTAAATACCATAATTTCAACACTTTAATGTATACAATTCAGTGGTTCTGAGTGTAACCACTAAAAGACTTGGGTAAGCATCACAACAATCCAATTTTAGATTTCTGTCCCCCCACAAAAAACCCATTACACATTAACAAGCTTTTTTCAATCTCCTCAACCCTCTCAGCCCTAGGCAACCACTCATCTACTTCCTGTCTCTACAGATTTGCTATTCTGGGCATTTCATATAAATGGGACCGTACAATATTATCTTCTGTGAGTGGCTGCTTTTACTTTACATAATGCTTTCATGGTTCATCCATGTTGTAACATGGATCAATAGATCATTCCTTTCTATAGCTGAATGCTATTCTATTGTATGGATATTCCACATTTTGTTTATTCATTTATCCAGTTGTCATTTGAATTATTTCCACCTTTTGTTTTTAGAAATATGCTTCTATGAACATTCACATACAAGCTTTCGTGCAGACATAAGTTTTTATTTCTCTTAGGTATATATTTAGTAGTGGAACTGCTGGGTCATAGGGTAACTCTATGTTTAACACTTGCAGGAACTCTCAAGCTGTTTTGTAACATGGCCGCACCATTTAACATTCCCACCAGCAATGTATGTGGGTTTCAATCTCTTCTTTTACAGCCTAGCATGTCATCTATGCTGGAAAACGTTTCACATGTAGTTGAGCAGGATGAGTATTTTACTCTTTGGTTGAGTGTTCTGTAAACATTTATTAGGTCTTGTTAATTCATAGTCTTGTCCAAGTCTTCTATATCGTTGTTGATCTTCTGCCTAACTGTTCTATCCATTATTGACTGTGGAGTACTGAAGCCTCTACCCAATGTTGTGCAATTATCTATTTTTTCCTTCAATTCTTCATGGATTTTGGTATTTTCTTCTTCGTGTATTTTGGTTTTACCTTATTCAGGGCAAATAGGGTAAAGATTTTTGTATCTTCCCTTTCTTTATCATAAAATGTCCCTTTTCATATCTAGTAACTTTTTTGTTTGTTTTAAAGTCTATTTTTTCTGGTATTAGTATAGCCACTTCAGCAATGCTTACGGTTGCTATTTGCATGATGTATATTTTTTCATCCTTTTACTTTGTACACATTAGACTTTTGAATCCAAGGAGTGTCTCCTATAGAAAACATTTTTTAATACCCAGTTCGACAATATATGCCTTTTGATTATACTGTTTAATTCATTAACATTTAGTTTTTATTATTGATATGGTAGGATTTATTTATGTCTATCATTTTACCTTTGGTTTTCTACATGCCTCATGTTTTTGCTTTTTTGTTATTGTTCCTCCAGTTTCCTTTTATAGTAAGTAGATATTTTCTACCGTAACATGTAATTCCTTTAATGATTTTTAACCACATTGTTTGAGTAATGGCTGCACTAGGGCTTATGTAATACGTCTCAGAATCTCTTCAGATTTTTGCTAGGTTCATTCCAGATAGAAACAGATACTGTACTTTTATAGAGATGTATGCCTTCCCCTCTTTTTTGTTTTTATTACATTTATATATGTTACATACTTAACAACATATTATTATAATAATTACTTCTCACAAGCTTATTTTTTCAAAGAGCTTAGAGAAGAAAGTTGAGCAAATAAATATTTTTGAGTTTGTCGGGTTAATCTATTTACCATTTCTGGTTCTCTTCCTTTCTTCCTGCGGATTCAGCTTATGATCTACTGTCATTTTTATTCTAACACAGCTTTGTTCTCACTGCCTTCGTTGTGCCATATCATCAAATATATGATTTTTTTATGTTATATAGAGAACAATCCAAATATAGTCATATTGTTTAGACACTTACTTTTTAAATTAGTTAAGAGAAGAAAGGAGAAGAAATTTGAAATTACAGTATCTTTTATAATTCTCTCCACAACTGCTCTAGTCAGCATTCTTTGTTTTGTTTGTATGGCTTGAGTTACTGTCTGCTATCATTTGAAGAACTTCCACTAGTATTGCTTGTGAAGCCCGTCTGCTAACAATGAACTCACTCAGTTTCTGTTTCTGAGTTATGGTGAAGTATTGATGATAAGTTGTGGAGTGGTAGGAAAAACTAAAATGCGATGTGCTGTATGATGTATGTTTCACTGAAGTGTCTTGGTCAAATTCTAATGATTTATGATAGAAATCACATAAAGCAAGCATCACAATTCTCCAGGAATGTTCTGTAGAATGCTAATGTTAATGATGAATATGTGATCCCAAATCTTTCACTTGTATTGACCTTATCTCAATAATTCTTCTCCCAACACTGCCGTAACTAGAGTTGAGTTCTAAAGTGTACCTTCCTCTTTTCCAATAGAAATGGTCCCACAATTTCAGAAAGTTCTCAAAGGTGAAAAAGTGCACACGGCGTTTATCACGTTTGCAAATGCCAATGAAAATGCTAAGGTAACACTGTCCAAAATGCAATATTCTTCTGTGAGGGCACCCAACTTTAAACAAATACACATATTCTAAATACAGCTTAGATCTGTGACATGTTTTGGCCAAAGAAGTGTGAGCAGACATGATGGCCTTCAATGAGCAGCAGAGGCCTTAAATGGGCTTGTGCACTTGGGCTCACCTCTTATGTTTCAGTGAACTTTGTGAGAAGACAGGGCCTGGGAGCTGCGGCCTCACAGTTGGGCTCCAGAGGAAGATGTGTGTTACAGACCTCAAACTGACCCAAAACACGGAGCAAAACCAGCCATCTAGAGGTCTAAATAAGAGACACTGCAGCTAGCCAATAGGTCCAAGAAAAATAAATTCTTGTTTATGGAACTGAGTTTTGGGTCGATTTGTTCCAAAGCATTATCACAGCAAGAGCTGACTAACACAACATCCTCCAAATCATTGTTATGTAAATGGCTGCCACCATGCCTACAAGTAAGGCAATTGTGTACTCAAATTGTGAGAGTTCTTGAACTCTTGGTGCCTCTCCAACACAATGTACATGGCTAAATTTCCACAAATAAGTTCACTAATATACCACAAAGATCTCCCTAAGCTTTTATTAAATGTAATGCAAAGTTCTTTCTTTTCATTTTCTGCTTCTACGTAGTTAAGGTGCTTTTTATCAATGTAAAATGGCTCTTACCTTTTGGCTTCTGTCGTGAGAGTCTTTTGAACTCTGAAACACTGTAGGATATCACCTATAAATGGAATCTAAAACATACAACAATTGAACGAATATAACAAAAAAGAAGGAGAGTCACCGATATAGAGAACAAACTAATGGTTGCCAGTGCGGAGGGGGAGGAGGGGGCAATACAGGGGTGGGGAAGTGAGAGATGTAAACTACTGGGTGTACGACAGGCTCAAGGATGTATTGTAGAACACAGGGAATATAGCCAATATTTGGTAATAACTGTAAATGTAAAGTAACCTTTAAAAAGGATATAAAAATTTTTTAAAAAAGAAATCATACTTAAAATTCGAAACAATTTAAATGTCCATCAACAGGAAAATGCACATATAAATTATTGGATTTCCCTACATGGGAATCCTACGTAGCGAGGAAAGTACATGAACTAGACAGATCTTTACGTGTCAGCATGGATGAACCTAGCAAAGATAACGCTAAATAAAGCAAGTAACAAGAGAAAACAAAATAGAATACGATATGCAGTTTAAGAATACTTAAACATGTAGCCTACATAGAAAGACATCCATGCCACTGATGGAGACCAAGTTCAGAAGAGTGGTTACCCAGGATCAGCTGGGGAGTGGTTGTGTTTGGGAAAGTGGTCACACCAGAGACTCTTCAACAGGAATGGTAATGTTTCACTTCACACGCTGGCTGGAGGACGGAGGAGTGTCTGCGATGTTATAATGTGAGCACGCTACATGTAAAAGCCATTGCTGACCACATCTAGGGGAACTGATGCGTGGGAGCTGGTAGTGGGTGGAGGCATCCAGAAGGTGGTGGTAGAAGAGGAACGTTGTACACGTAACGCCTAAGGCCTGACCAGAGGACGACCACCGCTCTAGAAACTGGACACAAATCCAACTTCTACGGCCAATCTTAGAAGACAAACTGAGGCATATTTAAAATTTTAACACTTTATGTGCGCAAAAATAGATTCAATTCACGCACCACAAAGCGGAAGAGGTGAGGAGCACTCCAGCCACAGGAGCTGCAGAGATGTTTATTTTAAAAGGGCAGAAGCAAAGCAAGGAAACGAGTGATTTGCTATGGCTTTAACGCCTAGTTGGTGGTTTGTGACTGGGTGTCCTCAGCGGTGTTCGTCACCCTGAGGCGCTGACAGGCTTCGATTTGGGTTGGTTTAAGTAGGCGGCCGCATCGCTAGAGCCACCGCAGGCTAACGGCCTCCTTGCAGGGTTAATTTACTAACACCAGTTGTCTGAGTCCTTCCTCTTACTCAGTCACTTCACTTCCTACGCCTCACTTTCTCTTCTGCAAAGTGGATATTCAGTAGTAAATTCTCTGTGGAGGTGTCAGTACAAAACAAAGTGATTATTAGGAACCACGATCATGTCCTGAATGCACGGAACACGTCACCGTTTGCCAACCACCGTGTCAAGTCAGCAGAAACGACAGAAATTAAGAGCTCTCCGCAGAAATTCACACACCTGTGCACCAGGTAAGGGACCACAGGCAGACGTTCACTCAGCCTTTCCTGTGTCCCTCACGGAGTTCAAGCTCTCTCCTGGGCGGGGCAAGCACAGACACTTAGCGGGAGTTTAACTACTTTTAAAATGTGCTGATACAACCAGTCTCACTTTTGTTTGGATCAATCAGCAAACGCTTTTTGGAAACCCAAATTCTCCACACCTCCTACCTTTCGCGCTGCTATAGGCTCAAAGCTGCCGACACCGCTCCTCAGGCCGCGTCGGCAGGGGAGGCGGGTCTGCGTGCTGCTCCTCAAGCCGCGTCGTCAAGGGAGGCGGGTCTGCGTGCGGAAGCACGGCGAGCTCGCAGAAGTCCTCGAGCCCCGCCCCCACGGGCCCGCCGGGAGGCTTAAACCGCAACCGCGCGGCTCGGGAGGGCGTTGATGCCCGCGCCAACACCAGGCCGCGCGTGGGCTCCGGAGCGAGGCATGGAGGGCCCGGCCTAGCTTGGGCCCGTGGCCCTATATCTTCGGGCCGCAGCCGCTGGGCGGTGGGCGCCCGAGGGGCCGGGAGGCGAGCCGGGGCCCCCAGGCGGGTGTGGGCATCCTGTCTGCAGCCAGCGTCCCCGAGGCCGCGCTCAGGCCGTGAACACTCGGTGAAGCTGCGCCCGGACAGCGCGGCCGACTCCTTCTCGCGCTCTGAGGACCTGTGCGCGCTGCAGGACTCGGTGCCTCTGCCCTCCGTGCGGGCTTCCCTGAGGGAGGGCCTGCTGGACTTAACGCCTTCTGCCTCCGCGGGTAGACTGGGCGCCGCTCCTGAGCACCCTCTGCCCCTGATCTGTATCCAGAGCTTCTTCCAGCCACGGCTTGTCGAGACAGGTTTGTACTTCCCGCTTCCAGGGGCCGTCGTGTGGGCGCTGAGAAGCGGGGTTTTAAATGGTTAACGGTGGAGGGTGGGCACTAGAACCGGTGCCCAGTGACCGGGTGTACGTGCACTGGACGGGGCGTGCGGCCTCGGACTCCTGCCAGCTCGGTGACCCCGGCCGAGTGCCTTAAGGCTTCAAGGTCTCAGTGTTCTCATCTGTAGCATGGGCTTCACAGGACCCAGCCTCTGTGGCGGTTACAAGGATGCACTGTGTTAATGCTTCTAGACTCTACAAAGTAGAACACTTAGCACAGTTTGGAGTATCGTTAATTGTTGCACAGATGTTACCTGGTCTGTTGAATGACTTTGCCTGGTACACACCAAAGCGGTTAGGAAATGGATATATCCCAGCTTCATTTCGTTTCCATTCAAACAGGGCTCAGGAAAAAAAAAATTTTTCCAATAGGTGTATCATATATAGTGGAAAGAGCACCGGTGTCAAGGCAGCTTAGGGTTTGAATTCCAGGGCTTATGCTCTCTGTGGCCTGGACAGGTTTCTTTTGCACTACAATCCCCACACTTGTAAAATGACATTAAAAACCACTCTTTCTGTGGGTTCTTAGAATTAATTAAGCAGGTTATGTGTGTAAAGTATCCTGGCACTTGAATGAGATGTCAGAACCAAGGGCTGCTGGAGACGATGCTTCTGCCCTAGGTAATCTTCCCTTCTGCTGGGCAGCAAGTAAACACAAGCACAGGAGTCAGTGCTCTGGAAGAAGTGAGTTCTGCTGCTACAGAGCACAGAATCTCTTTTTTCTTTGATTTAATTTTTATTCTATATTGGAGGATAGTTGATTTACAATATTGTGTTACTTTCAGGTGTACAGTAAAGTGATTCAGTTATACATATATCCATTCCTTTTCAGATTCTTTTCCCGTACAGTTTGTTACAGGATATGGAGTAGAGGTCCCTGTGCTATGCAGTAGGTCCTTGTTGATGATTTTATATATAGTCGTGTGTATATGTTAATGCCAAACTCCTAATGTATCCCTCCCCGCCATCTTTCCCCTTTGCAGAGCACAGAAACTTGGAAGGGAAAGTTCAGGGTAGGATTCTTGGAGGAAGGGCTGTCCTCTCTAAGGATATGTAGAAGCTCCTGGGGTGGCAGGAGAAAGCAGTGTGTGTTGAAGTTTGAGAAATGTAAGAAAATATGGCAAAACTAATGTACAGGGCTGGAACTCAGGGTTTGGGAAAAAAATGAGAGTTAATACTGAAAACTTAGTGGGGCCCAACAGAAAGGCGCCTTGTTTGTCCTGTCAGAAGTTTGGATGTTTATCCTGAAGGCTGCAGGAAACACCAAAGAACAGTGAAATGGAATTCTGGTTTAGAGACTCACTTGGACCTCCATGTGGAAGGCAGTTGATTGGGTGCAGGGTGAATTGTAATCTAAGGGTCCCACTTAAGTTATAAAAGGTGGGACCGGGTTTTGCAGATCTGAGAGAGAATGGGTGAGGCCTGGTGACCAGTTAGAAAAGGGAGGGCAGCAAGCGTGGGTGACAGTTCACAGCTGCATCTTTTTGAGAGATACAGAGCACAGTAGAAAGGGATTGGGGGTGGTGAGAGGATCTTCCTTCATCTTCAGTGCTTTAGAGGGGCCTGGTAGACAGGTCTGGGCCCAAGGTACAGATGTGGGCTTTTGGGAGGACAGGTGTTTGAAAGCATGGTAGAGACTTAGGTTAACCACAAGAATATCCAAAGGATCATAGGTCTGAGAGTTTTTTTAAGTGAGTATATTTGAGGATGTTTATAAGCTGAGAGAAAGTAGCCAACAGAGGAAGGGTGTAAAGATCTAGGAGAGGAAGTGATTGTTCATTTGTTTTTGAAAAGCTGAACACTTGTCGTGTGCCTGGCCCGTTTCTAGGATGTGGGGTTCACACCATCTGTTATCTCTTCTGCAAGGACAGTTCAATTCATGCCCTGGTGAACAGAAGTCAGATTATTCTTTGCATCCCATCCAGGTGTAAGAACTGTTTTGTACCTCGGAAGGGAAGCAAGCTCTATCCTTTGGTCACCTGCTGATGATAATAGCATTGGCTGAGACCTGACCATTTACAACGAAGGCACTTCTGTAGGTAATAAGTTCCAGGAGGGCCCGAACTGAGTATGTCTGTTTCAGCATTTAGCATGGTTTAGCATCTGAGAGGCCGGTACATTATTGGCATATAGTATACTTAAAAATGAATATTTGTGGATTGTCTGAATGAGTGGATGTGTGTGATTCACCTCCTATTTGCAGGTCCTATGCCCTGCAATGGATTTTCAGTGTCAGGTTGTGACAGTATTTATGACGGGGATTGGCATTGTTCCCTATCTAATGGATAAAGATTACACATGAAAGGACTTTACAGTGACATCTCAAAAGCCTCATAGGAATTACTTAACAAAAAAATAAAATTGGATTCTGTATAATTTTTAATTTGTAAGCTGGCCAGAACACTGGTATTTCAGCCAGTCCTCTGGTAGTTCCGATGACGTCCCCATGATCACCCAGGCATAATCAGAATGGCTTTAGGATTTGAGAGCCAAAATGTTCCTCAGTATTTACGGCTTTGCTCGTCCATTTAAGAAAATGGACTATTGAAAAAATAGCTTCAGACACAATATGGCATTTTATGATTTAGCATGAAATCTGAGAAATATAGAGGTTATCTGAAGCCTGCAATGGTAAAGTTCCCTCTGCTATTGAAGTTATTGTCTTTAAACAAAGATTCTACATCACTAATGCTATATATATATTTTTTATGATATTCAGGTTAATTTCCTGTTCTCTCTAAGGAAGTAATTGGTTGCTTGGTATGAGAGATGGTGTGGCTTCCAAAGGTGAAAAGTATTATTTTGTTGTAATTTCTGGCTACCTAAGGATGGGAGAGGCCCAGGACACTGCAGTCAGTATATTATGTGGAGCAGGTTATATTGTGGTTTATTTATGAACTTTTACATGTTTATTTTCTTCTTTGCGGTACGCGGGCCTCTCACTGTTGCGGCCTCTCCCGTTGAGGAGCACAGGCTCCGGACGCGCAGGCTCAGCGGCCATGGCTCACGGGCCTAGCCACTCCGCGGCATGTGGGATCTTCCCAGACTGGGGCACGAACCCGTGTCCCCTGCATCGGCAGGCAGACTCTCAACCACTGCGCCACAAGGGAAGCCCACATGTTTATTTTCTATGCAAGTTTGTGTGCTCCTTTTTGAGTTTTGGTAGATAAGTGTTTTGTAACTTTGGAATACTTGGAGTTTTATATATATATATAACTTATATATATATATTTTTTTAACGTAGTAGTTAAAGCCGTGGAGAGTGTACTAGTCTACCTAGGTTCAAATTCTGGCTTTACCCTATGAATTCCCTGTGGCTTCCTCTGCTCACCTATTAAAATGGAGGATAATAAGACTGCTGTGGTGAGTTACTTACTAAATGCTATTTAAGCATTTGCTATAATGATCCTGTATACTCGAAGGCAAGGAACTTGCCCCTTGATTGTCTCTGTATTCCTAGTGCTTAAGAATTCCTAGTGCTTTCCTAGTGCATTGTCTTAGGATAGAGATAGCTCAGTATAGTTCTTCTCACTATAAAGTACTGTTACGTTGAAAGTCTTTGCTTATGTACTAATAATCTATGACATATCTGCTGAGGACAAGGAAAGGAATAGTTTTAAAACTGCAATGGATAACAAAAGATTATATGATGTAATGCCTTTATTATGTAATTATAAAACTAACAAATGATCATGGTAGAAAATTTGAAAACTCCTAAACAAAAGAGAGGTCAACAAAATTTGGAGTAACTTTCAGAGTGTAGAGTTGTCCATGAATATTAGTGCTTTCATTTTTTCTAGGACTTTAAGTCGACTGCTTCTTAAGAATGTATTCCTGATATTTTACTTTAATGATGTTTTCATCATGGGGACACACACACACACAGAAATCTGTCAAAAAAAAAAAGGCATGTAAATCACTGATGTTTCAGATAGCCACATGAAATAAAGTGAGAAAGGTCAACAAGCTGAAAGAATGTGGAGTAGCATCTCCTTAATTGCTTACATAATTCTGATAATTACCTCTTTGTGGATAAAGTAATTAATGGGGAATCTAATTCAAGAAAAATGTATGAACTTCAAGCCTTCTCAAAGCCAAGTATTTCTTTCCACAAAAGGTTACTTTCCACGGCCGTGCTTCCTTATTACCAGACAGGGAAAGAGTATTGTATGGCAAAGGATCTTCCTGAAGGAGGGTGCTTCCCACACTGATTGTCATAAATGACTTCGGAATTACTGTTGCTGTATTACCAAAATCTTAAACTAGGATATTTTTGACAAATGCGGTCCTTAGTTAATTTTTAGAGCTACAAACTGTCAGATGGCTCTGAAATAACAATTGTCTGGCTATTCTTCAGGGTGATCACAATATGGTAATGACCTTGAGGTATCATTAAAAAGCAGGAAGGTGTGAGTCTTCCTTTGGTGCCAGAGTGAAATGCGAGTTGGAGTTGGAAAAGAGGCCCACAACCAAGTGATAGAGAAGGAAATGTGAGGTCATTAGTGAAAAACCAGGTTGAAGTTAAGGGGAAGAGGCATGAGGAAATGGTCAACTGTTACAGTATTACAAAGATCATCAAGGAGCATATCCATGAATGTGGTTTGTATTGCAATCTGCTGAAAAAGAGACAAATATCCTGGCCTGGCCTTCATGGAGATTATATTTTGTTGATTCTGATAATAGATTATTGTTGAAAAGGGCCTCCTATAAATTATAACCATGCAAAGGCAGCAAGATAAATTTATTTTTCTTTATGTATGTGTTTCTCATTCCTACTCACTTCTCTCTTAGGTGAAGAGAAAATCACACACACAAAAAATGTCAAGTCTCAGGTATTCCTTTTCAAAATAATTTTTTTCCAAATTCCAGTGGAGGCAATAGGTTAACTGTTAAGATTTGTAAGCCTCAAAAAGCTAGATTTTTACAAAGTGTAGCAAAATTTTATTACATAAATAATAGATTTGGAAAGAATATATGATGAAGAAAATTTGGCAAAAGCTGGCTTTTCTTCCGTGAATGACTTCACTGTGTTGGGAGAAGAGGCAGAGAAGAAATCAAAGTAATTAAACATGGGGTGAGTTTTCCTGATAGGGGACTCTAGTGCTTTAAAATAGACTAGATAATCCTAGAGATAATCTGAGGGTAGAACAGACCAATGCCTCATTTCCAATGTGGTACCCTGGAAGAAAACAGTATATTTTCTTTGAGGTCTTGAGAGGTTTTTCTTCTGTTTTGTTTTGGTTTTGGTTCATTTTGTAATCAACCTTATTAAGGTATCATTTACATACAATAAAATGCAGACATTTTTAGTCAACGGTTCAGTGACTTTTAATTAATGTATACATTTGTTTAACTACCACCCCCATAAAGATAGATAACAATCCTAAAACCCTAGAAAGTTTCCTCCTAGGCTTTTGCAAAAGTATCCCCATCTCCCACCCCAAGGCCACCACGGATCTGTTTTTTATCTTTAGAGATGACTTTTGCCCAGTTTAGAATTTCATGTAAGTTGAATAATACAGTCGGTGCCCTTCTGATCTGGCTTCACTTGCTCAGCATATGGTTTTTGAGATTTATTCATGTTGGGATGTTTTAAACCAGGACTTTAGCCTGGGTGGCTGATGTTGTCTGAAGGCACCTATAGGTACATCTGAGTCTCTGGCATTGTCACTGTCTGTTCTTGGCTCCGTATTTTCAACTTTACTAAAAAGCACAAGGTTGAAGTAAGGAAGATCATTGTCAGTATAATGGAGGTGAAGTGGGTTCTGTTATATAATATTCTCAGCATAAATTGACCTGCTTGGAATCATTGTGTTGGTAATCAACAAGGATACTCTTCCTCCAAAAGCCTTGATACTATAAAACTTCTAAAGGACGCTGTCGTAGGACTCTTTTAGTTTTCATTTTTTGGGAAACATTTCTGGAAAAATCAACTGCTCGCAACCTGAAAGAAGCAATTATTCACCTGAAGGCTAACTCTGCTAAAGTTGAGTTGTCCGACCTCTACATGCTGATAGAACCCAAATAGCCTTGCAAAACAATGCTCTCTTATTGGATATAAGCATATAGATTGTTTAAGATGGACGTGTATATGCAGTAAAGTGAAAAAACAAAGAATCTTTGAGTTTCCCTTGCTGGTTTTTTTTATTTTTTCATTTAAGTTTCTATAGCGTATGCTAATAGTTCAGGGAAACCTCAATTTAGTTTTAGGTCCACTCTACATAAATGTTGAAGTACTCCATACCCACCTTTTTTCTACCTTCCTTCTTTTCTTCCATCTTTCCTTTCTAACTTCTTATAATCCATTATACTTAATCCTGCATTTGCTGAGGTGGCAATTAGTGTAGGAAAATTGAAAGCACTGTGAAATTTTGCTGTTCAGAACGCATGTTGACCAAATTCTATATTGAGAAAAGGTCTGAATTTACCCAGAGTAACCCTTTCTCAGCGTCTTTGAATAAAGGCCATAGAAAGTGGGCTATATATAATATCCTGACAGGTATGTAGAACTCATAGCAATTGCCCTAAAGAGCTTACCTAGCGTAGATGCATATGAATGCATTTAATGATTGCTTTATTGGCAGCAGTGCCAACCTACACAGTCTGTTTGGTTTTATATCATTCTCATTACCTGCTGTTTACCACTGTATACATTGCTAATGGCGTGGTTTCTATGGCTTGTGAATTTCACGGCCAAATAATATGTAATTTATTGCACACTTCAGTGTAGAAGATGGAGACTCCATAACTTTTCATGTGCTCTTTGCCACTTTGGAATGTATTACGCTGAGATCAGGCAAAGTAATAAATTTATTTCAAATGTGCGTGATAGCTAAACATCAATTAGGACTGATGGGCAATATTTCTGCTTCCAGCAACATAACGGTTTTTAAAGACTAAGCCATTGAAGGTGGAGTTACTGAACATGGGACTCAGTTCACTGGGATCCTTCTTAGAAAAATAAAGGACAACTTGGATTGGATATGTGTGGCTTATTCAAGTAGTAACTAATCAGCTACATCTTGGTGAACTTAATTTGTCACAATCGTTTGGTATTTTATTAACTCACTTCCCCTTCTTCCCCCGACTCTCACGAGAACGGATCATGAGTATCTTAAAACATACTAAGTCGTCTTCCATCCCTGTTAATCTAACTACAGAAGCACACTTTCCTTATCGAATGCAACTTACTGTCTTTTAGAGTAGCTGTGGTTTTAATTCTCTACAAAATTAAAACCAGCAAAGAGAAACATTTTCAAGGAGCCACAGATTGTAGAGCTTTAGAAAGAAGACTTTAGAATTAAGGGCAAATATATCGATTTATAGCTAAAGCACCTGAGGCCTAAAGTAGGCAGGTAACCATCAAGGTCAGGGAAGGGGTTGAATATCAGGTTTCAAGCTGAGAAAGAGTCTACAGGGCCTCAATCTGAGCAGGTCAAAAACCGAAAGGAGATCACGAATGTTCTGGGAAGGCTGGCATCTGGCCTCCAGTGTGGGATTCAGATGGGGAGTGGGTCCTCGGGGAACTGAGCTTCTGCAGTAGGCAGAGAAGTCCACCTCCCCTCCAGAAAGTGCCACTGACATCAGGGAGTTGAGGGGAAAGAGCAATGAATTCCAGTCCACCTGAGAAAGCAGGCCAGACTGATTAACTCTGAATTTAGGCTTATTTCAGATACTTCTTGAGAAAGAACTTGGACAAGAGCAAGCCCCACGCAGCCTCTTTTAAATCCATGCCCAGTATTTTCTGGTGGAGCTGCTTAAACCCTCCAAGTGACTCCAGTATTTTAATTTCACTCTGTATTTAATTCCGACAGTCCTATGATTGATTATTTAATGGGAAAATAAATAGGGTCACAAAAGAGTGTGAATGTATTTTACAGGATGAGGATGGGCGGAGTGGAGCAGTCTGGAACAGGACACCAATAAAAAGGGATCTTGGTAAAGAAGAACGTCTATTAGAAATGGAGAGGAATTCGCAAGGAAATTAGTGCCTGACACCACGCCCTTCTCTCTGCATGTTTAGAAGCTAGTTTCTAATTTTATTTTCATAGGAGATGTCCCTGTGATGAATTGTCTTTTACCTCCACACTATTTATCACATGGACATATTGTGAAGTTTGTGTGAGAGAAAGCAAGTATTAGAATTTGTCTTGCAAGCAGCTATAAGCACTGCCTGGAACAATCTAGGGTAGAAGGAAAAGGAAAGGAAGGTGGAAACAAAGGAGAAAGACAGCTAATGATGCTGGAGTCTCTCGCTAGGATTTGTGGTATCTCGTTTTGAAACTAAGTACAGAAAGTCAGAACTTGACTGATTGTTTCTTGATCACGGTTTGTTTTCATTTTTGCTTTTCTCTTGCTCTCTCATCAGTTATTCCAGCCAGTGCCATGTCATTTTCAGTTTCAGTAAGCATGCCTGTCTTGTTTCCATTTGTATTATTCATGCAAACGTTGATTAAACTGATGACCCCGAGTTATCACGGAAACATTAGATGCACTTGTGGATACATTTCTTAATTTTAGAAAAAAATTCCCGAGTGAAGGTTAAAATAACTCCTCTTCAATTTGTCAGTTAAAAAAACTTCTCCTAACATACAATACCTCATTGCCTAACAATGCCAGATAAATGAAGAATTCCTATGTATTCATGAATGCAGGCTAGTCTGTATATCTTTTGGCAGGTATGACCGTTACCGAGGGTAATGGCCTTGTTTGCTGGCCATGTCCTGTCTCCTAGAAAGTTGTACTTTCTGTTGTCTTTCAGTTGGTCCATTGGATATCAGAGGTGAATTTATAAAACTATACTTCCCTTTACACTTACTTTGTTTTGTTTTGTTTTGTTTTACTTGAAGTATAGTTGATTGACAATGTTGTGTTTCAGGTGTACCGCCAAGAGATTCAGATATATATATTTCTTTTTCAGATCTATTTCCTTTATAGGTTATTACAAGGTATTGAATATAGTTGCCTGTGCTATACAGCAGGACCTCGTAGTTTATCTACTTTATACATAGTATACACTTACTTTGTGTGATCCACGCTGGTCAGACCACATAATTATTTTCACATCTGATATAATTTTTTCAGGTCCAACCTCAAATCTTTGATGAGAAGATATTTTAAAATAAGTTTAGCATGTGTGTGCTCTAAATCCAACAGTAGTTATTAGAGATATGATTTTGCACTAGGTATTCCTCTCTTTTTTGTCCTTGGCCAACCCATTGAAAATTAGTTTTTATTTTCTGGTTGGTTTGCTAGATGTTTATGACTATAATAAACGTGTTAAATTTTCTCTTATATCTTAAAGCACAATCTGAATTAGCAATGGATATTGTGCTATACATAGGGGCTGTGATATAAATATAGTTTCTAACTTCAAAAACATATAGCCTAGAAGGGAACACAGACACATATGCAGCAATTATGACAACTGCATTTGTTTACTAAGTGAAATAGTACTGAGATGGATAAAGTGCTAGCAAGCCTTGAACAGGCAAATCAGCTTCAAAAATAGATGCGCAGTTCTTTAAAAATATTTTTAACATTTTTCTGGCTACATGTAGAATATAACTTAGCATAAAAACGGTATGGGTTTGAGGATATGGGGAGGAGGAGGGTTAAGCTGTGACAAAGTGAGAGAGTGGCATGGACACATATACACTACCAAACATGAAATAGCTAGCTAGTGGGAAGAAGCCGCTTAGCACAGGGAGATCAGCTTGGTGCTTTGTGACCACCTGGATGGGTGGGATAGGGAGGGTGGGAGGGAGACAAAAGAGGGAGGGGTTATGGGGATGTATGTATATGTATAGCTGATTCACTTTGTTATATAGCAGAAACTAACACACCATTGTAAAGCAATTATACTCCAATAAGGACATTTAAAATAAATAAATAAGTAAAAGAAGACTGACTCATGCAATTAAAAAAAAAAAAAATTCTCTTGTCCTGGATTCAAGAGAAGGGATGAAGTAAAAGGATGAGGAAGAACAAGAAGAGGAAATGTGAGTGTGGAGAGGGTAGGAGGAAGAGCAGAAGGCAAATAAGTGTATGTGCTTCCCTTGCCATCCCTGACTTTTTTTTTTTTTTTTTTTTTTGCGCTTCAGGAAACCCAAAAGCCAGAGAAGAGCACGGAGGTGGTCACCACTGCATGTGAACAAAAAGGTGGAGAGAAGAGAATGGTGGTAATCTGCGCAGGCAACTGGAGGGTGACCTGAGTGCATCTCACCAGGGAAGAATCCCGGTTCCGTAGAACCCCTGAAGATGCCAGGCTCTTATGTTTAGATGGGGGGCCGAAGGCATCTGTGGGGTCACCACATACATCACTCCTGGAGGTGTTGTTCACATTGTGTTCTTTGTAAAGAGTGTCCCTGGTGAGGTTCAACATCTCCCTCTGCAGGACCCAGCCTTGCCCTCCCAACCCGCCGAGGTCAGCAGGCAACATCCCCAGTAAATCACCAGGTGTGGTGAGATATCTGAAGTGGCCCTGGTACCCCCCAGTTCAGGCGTCCTGGGGAAAGGGTGAGGAGGACAGAGGCACCGGGGCTTCTTCTCACGCAAGCAGACAGCTCACCTGGCCCAGCGCTGCTGCATCCCTGTGGGCACGCGGTAGCCCTGGCATCCGGTAGGGGACACTGCAGGATCCACACCTGGCTGGGATTTGCCCACCCCCTGGGGACCCCTCAGCCTCTGTGGAGCCCCACTGAAGGGCCTGGGTCACCTCATGGCACCATTTCTCAACCTGAGGTTCTATAGATTTTCCATAGATGTGTAAAAATTGAATACAACACACACACAAAATGAAGGCAATTCAAAGCAATGCTAATTTAGGATGAGTTAAAGGGCCAGGATTCCAAGTTAATTATGACCTTAAAATTAGATAACAAATACATCTGGTTTTATTACACGCTGAAAAGCAGTGTCTTCTACAAACTTTTCATGTTGGGATACAGCAAAGCTATAGAATTTATGATTCTATGACCACAGCATCAGGATATTTTTAAATTAAAAAGCACAGGCAAGTTTGGCTGGGGTGTTAAAGAAAGAAAAATGATTCTTAGGGGAAAAGGGAACATTGCGGTTCTCTGCCCACTTCCACTGTGCTGGTCTCATGATGGGCCGTGTTGCGTGTGGGCTGGAGGGACAGGGTCACTACTCTCACCTGTGTCATCAGACCTCCCACTCCTCACAGCGCCCAGGTGGGAGGGACCCACACTTTTTACCCTGGAGCCCCAGAGCCTCCCCTTTCCTCTGCATCACTTTCACTGTTCAGGGGACCAGTCACTTGAACGCCGCCCGGCCAAATGCCCAGGTTAAATCGCCCCTGTAGGACAGGTCTCTCTGCTACCAGAACACACTTGGCAAAGAGCAGCAAAGAGGCCCCAGTGCCCTGGGGATGTGAGCCCTGGGGATGTCAGGGCCCAAAGTCACTTGCAGGGTCTGAGTAGCCCCCCTGGGTCCCACACACCGACCCCAGGGAGCCCACCTCTCCACTGACTCCAGTCCCTGCCTTTGTGTGGCAGGTTCTGGTCTGACACCTGTGAGGACTGTGACCTGGAGGCCTCAGCCTGAGACTCAGAGTGGATGGAGCTTGTGCAGTGTCTGGCAGCTTAAATGAGACACGAGGCCAAGGAAGGAGGGCCGCCTCTCTGCTCCCCCTCCGCTCCTGAGTGAGCTAGCGAGTGCCGGTTACTTCCTGTCGGAGCTGTACAGATTTAGCATAAATTTTAGATACATGTCTTACTTTTAACAGTGAAAGGCTGTTACATCAAGCAAAATTGATCTCCTCCTCGGTTTTTTCTTTTTAAACATTTCTATGTAAGATAACACACAAGTATAGAAAAGCACCCTCCGCAAAGGGAGGGCTCAGTGAATTACAGTGGGCGCTCCACTCTGGGGAGCAGTAGTTTTTCCCTCTGTGAAAGCCCAGATGCTTCTGAGAAGCTCCTCTCAGCTTCCTTACTCTGGCCCGACCTCCACAGCGGAAATCCCAAAGGGACTGGATTCTCCCAGCCCTCCAGCACCCTCCACTACTTTCTGATTGTGCTGCCACACTCATTTTGAGTTATTTGTGTGTAAATCACTGCACTTGGAATATACGTGGAGTAACTGATTTCATTCTTATAACCGAATAAGTTAGCACTTATTCTTCTCCCCTTCTACAGGGGGCAGCCAGGGTGCTGGGGACGTCCTGTATATTGAACTGGGTGTTGGTAACAGATGTGTTTATATTTACAAGAAACCATAAAGCTCTACGCTTAAGATCTGTGCCCTGTACAATACACCAAGGAAACTTCAATTAGAAAGAGATGCCAAAAAAATTTCCCCACAAAACAAACTTCAGGGCCCGGTGGCTTCCTCTGATTTCTACCAAACATTTAAGACAGAAACAATGCCCGTCTCCTACACACTCTTCCAGAGAACAGATACAGAGGGAACACACCCACACTGCTTTCATCGGACCAGGAGAATACTGATGTCATACCAGTAGCAGATATTACAGGACAGGAGAAATTACAGGCTAAACACTTCTGAATGTCGATGTCAAAATCCAAAAGCAAATATTAGCAGTCTAAATCTAGAGGTTTTCAGAAAGGAAGGAAACTGGGATTTCGTGGCGGTATTTCCAGTGGTTGATGTGAACAGGATCACTGGGTGTTTGGGCGCTGCCTGGGAACGTGGAGAGAAGGGACAATGCCATGGGGTTAGTGGAATGAACATTTGGTGACAGAGATTAGGAGGGCCTGGGTCATCCTCAGAGACAGTCCTGGGATGGGGTCTCTAGGCTGTGGCTATGGAGGGGTCCCTCTAGAAGGGCATGGGCCTCTCTCCTGTGCCACTGCAGGGTCTAGGGATGGATGAGGAGTTTGTAGGGGCTGGATTTTGATGAGGAAGGATGAGCAGGGAAGGTGCGCCCTCAGAGCCAGTGCAGCCACGGCCCCTCCCCAGCCAGGCCGTAGCCCAGGCTACTCCGACAGTTGCTCACATCAATAGTCAGGCGACAGTGGGGCACGCCAGCTTCACCCACTAAACCACCAAGCACAGCCCAGCAGGCCACTGTCCTCATTAATCAGCACTACCTGTGCATCCAGGGCTGGTTGTTGAAGACCAAGCTAATTTGTTAGAGACGTGCCATGTGGGCAACTGGCTTGGAGAGACCAGGGCTCTGAGCCACGTGGAGACAAGCCGACCACTGGTCAGACCACCAGGAGGCTCACCCAGTGTGTGAAGACGCTGAGGGAGGAGGGACGTAGATGGGACCCCCTGATCCTTCAAGGGACCTTCTTTCAGGGATATTTAAGAGCTGTGGGGTCAGGGATCAACATGTAAGGGAGGCAGCGGGTCAGGCATGGGCCCTCCTGTTGGCTCAGACCCCTCCTGTCGTTGGAGCAACCATGGGGCAGGCAGGAGGATTGGGGTCATGGAGGGAGGAGAGCCCTGGGCTCAGGGGTCCAGAGCACCATCTAGAGGATTCAGGAGTTCAGGGATTTCTGTCCCAGGGAACCAACTACATTCCTGTCCCACATCCATCTGTCATCAGCTTTGCGACTCCGGGAAAGTCACTTAAAATCTCAACATTTTCGTGCCATGTACCATAAAATATGGTTCACAGCACCTGCCATGAGTTCCCCACGGGGCTGATGTGGGGATCACAGGAGGTGATGACAGATATTCTTCACAAGCTCTAAAGCATCACACCCATAACCTTCCCCACTCCCCTGCCCTGTGGCATCCAGGTCCCCTCTCTGGAGGCAGCACTACCACATTTCTTGCTTATTCTTCCAGACATTTAATATTTGCACACTTAGGTAGCATTTATGAAGTAACCATCATTTTTCATCAGGGTCTACCTGATTTGCTGTATTAAGCTTCATCATGTAATACTAATAAGTGGGCCCTATTGACATTTCCATTATCACAGAACAAGGAACTGAGGACACAGGGTCTGCATAACTTTCCCAGGTTCATGTGGCTTCTGGTATGATTTGAATCCAGACCATCAGGCACCAGCCCCCACTCTGTCGGTCACTATGCTGTGCTCCCTTTCTGTATTATCTCACTAAATAAAGTCATGTCCCCGTGCAGTCAGCCTGCTGGCTATTTTAAGTGCACACCACATTGCAACACCCTCTTCTCAGCCCAGCTTCGATTCACTTGACTCCCCTAGACTCCCCTAGGAGGCTGGTGAACAAAGAGAAGAGATATGTGACCTGGGAATGAATTGACACCTCTGCATGGTCTTCTCCCAGCAACTTATCATTAGTTCTCTCAGTTTTTGTTGTGTTTTCCTGGATCATGACTCGGGTACCAAGAAGAAAAGGAAGATTATAAAGGAGTCAAACACAGGATGCACAAGAATATCATCTGCGATCAAGATAATCTGCTGGCCATCTGCAGCGGTGGTTCAGGCACATCAGAATCAGCATCTGGCCAAACAACAGGGTAGGGACACAAATAGCACCCCCACTAACCACTCCATTGAAGGTACTGTGGAAATAATACCAGCAAGTAGATTCAGGAGCAATGGCTGTAGTTTGTACAGCAGAGCCTGGATCTGGTTGAGGGAGGATTGGGCAGGGAAGGTGCCCACTCAGAGCCGGTGCAGCCACTGCCCGCTCTTAGGCAGGCCTTAGTCCAAGCTGCTCAGATGA
The DNA here is from genome assembly GCF_011762595.2 of Tursiops truncatus. Taxonomy (NCBI): domain Eukaryota; kingdom Metazoa; phylum Chordata; class Mammalia; order Artiodactyla; family Delphinidae; genus Tursiops; species Tursiops truncatus. The sequence goes on along the minus strand of NW_022983427.1, from coordinate 41,047 downwards.
TTGGTCAGTTTCTAGTCAGTGAGACCCTGGGGGCCTGTAAACCTCATCTGTTAAGCCACCAAAACACCAGCCCAGTAGACCCTGTTCCCAGCTAATGAATATTAACTGCTCATCATCCAGGTTTGATCAGTTGAAGATGATGCTAATTCTCTGTGCAACTGTCATGTGGGCAGTTGGTTTGGACTGTCCTGGGTTTTGAGTCAGTTAGGGAGTCAAGTAGACTACTGGTCATTCAGGGTGGTCACCTGACCACCAGGAAGTCTCACTGCAAATCAGCTGCTAGAATCAAGTGCTGAGGGGGAAGGGAGGGGAGATGCACACATATTTGGATACCCCGGTCCATCAGGGGGTCTGCATTTGGGGGAAAGACATTGTATTTGGGATCAGGGATTGAAACGTAGAGCCAGGAGGTAGGTCCAGATTTGAGCCATTCTCTTGGGCCAGGCACCTCCTCCGAGTACCAGCTGTCTCCCTGCAGCATCCTTGGGGCAGGAGGATGTGGGAAAGGGAGCGAGGAGAGCTCTTGGTTTGTGTATCCAGGGCATGATCTCATGTCCATGTGTTCAGGAATCTCTATCCCTCCCCTGCCTCAGACCCATCACTCATCAGTGTTGTGACTCTCGGCAAGTTACTCAATCTGTCTAAATTTCAGTGCCCTGAACCATAAAATATGGGTCACAGCCCCTACTCTGCCCACCCCACAGTGCATCACAAGAAATAATATTCTTTCCATGAGCTCTAAAACTTCTTACTCATGTCATCAATGTGAAAAAGTAGGCTCTATCCTCCTGTTTGTAGCCTCCTAGGTGCCCTTTCAGGAGACGACCTACTTATTCTTCCAGGCATTTAATACTTGAACATTTATGTAGGTAGCACTTATGAAGTACCCATCATTTTTCTTCAGGCTTTGTATTTACTAATTTTTAGCCTCAGAACATAATACGAATAAGCAGGTCCTACTAATATTTCCATATCCCTGGCCAGGGAACTGAGAAACAGAAGGACTAAGTAACTAACCTTCCTAGGTATACGTGGCGTTCAAATAGTCTTTCTATCTATCTATCTATCTATCTATATCTGGATATGTCACATTTTCTTTATCCATTCACCTGTTGGACACTTAGTTGTTTCCTAGTCTTGCTTTGCCTATTTTATTTTATTTTTTTACACACACTGCATGACATGCGGGCCTTAATTCCCTGACCAGGGATCAAACCCATGCCCCCTGCAGTGGAAGTGTGGAGTCTTAACCACTGCACCACCAGGGAAGTCCCCTGCTTTGCCTATTTTAGAATCAGATTATTTGTTTTTGTTTGTTTGTTTGTTATTTGCTATGGAGTTGTTTGAATTCCTTATAGATTTTGGATATTAACCTCTTATCATACATGTGGTTAGCAAATATTTTTTCCCATTCCTAGGTTGCCTTTTCATTTTGTTGATTGTTTCTTTTGCTCTCCAGGAGCTTTTTAGTTTGATGTAGTCCCATTGGTTGCTTTTTGTTTTTGTTGCTTGTGGTTTTGTTGTCATATCCAAAAAATCATCACCAAGACCAATGTTAAGGAGCTTTCTCTTTATGTTCTCTTCTAGGAGTTTTACACTTTCAGGTCTTACATTTAAGTCTTTAATTCATTTCAAGTTAATTTTTACAAATGGTGTAAGATAGGGGTCCACTTTCTTTGTTTTGCATGTGGGTATCCAGTTTTGCCAACACCATTTACTGAAGAGACTATCTTTTCCCTGTTGAGTATTCTTGGATCCCTGTCAATTAGTTGCCTGTATGTGTGTGGATTTATTTCTCGGCTCTTGATTCTGTTGCATGGTGTATGTGTCTGTTTTCATGCCAGTACCATACTATTTTGATTACTCTAGCTTTGTAGTATAATTTGAAATCAGGAAAAGTGTTGCCTCCAGCTTTGTTCTTCTTTCTCAGGGTTGCTGTGGCTTTTGAAGTCTATTGCAGTTCCATACGAATTTTAGGATTGTTCTTTCTATTTATGTAAAAAATGTCATTGGAATTTTGATAGGGATTGCACTGGATCTGTAGATTGTTTTAGGTTGTATGGACATATACTCTCTGAGTGAGATGTGCATGTAAATGATTTGCCTAAGACTTATTAAAGCAAAACAAAAAAAGTCAAAGAAACTGATACATTAGAAAATACTAAACGTGTAGAGTATGGGCGGCTGGTGTGTGCTCGGGATGACCCAGCCCCCTCCAGGCCAGAGAAGTGGGTGGGAAGTAGCAATTACAACAGACAAGGATGACCCTCCCTGTTTACCCCTCCCTCTGGGCCCATTTTATTCCAGGCTGCATCGTTTAAACTCAAAACACACTTTTAATATAGGGCCCTTGTAGCCATCTTGTTGTGCTACTCTTCACAACCCATGAGCAGGGTCACAGGAAACTGTCAACAGGTCTGGCTTTCCATGTTACCACTCATACAAGCCAGTGCTTTTCCACACTTGATCTACAGATCACAGACACGTGAGGATTATGCAAAAGAACAAGAACAAAGCTTTATTGTAAGTTTCACATCGAAACAGGGTCCACACGAGGCCCAGCCTGGGAGGAGGTGGACACTGATGGCCTCACCCCAAAGTTATTGGCTCAGGCCAACTTCCTCCTCTTAAACCCCAAGGTAATGAATCGCGACCTGGAGGAGAATGACTTGGTCGATGGCCCAGTGGTTTTTTGTCCAGCCAAGCCCTGGGCAGGTGATGAGGGGGCCCTAAGAGCAAGGCTGCACCTTGCTGTGCCCACTGCGGAGCTGAGGCTGATAGGAGTAGAGGCTGGATCCGACACACCCCTAAAGTCAGCCTTGGCTGGGCATGGGCTGCGCCCTCTGCTGGAAGTAGGGGGGCCCTGCCTGGGTGGGCCCCCAGGGATGTGATGTAAGATGGGGGCAGTAGTGCCTCCAAACCTAGGCTGCTTCTTAGGGCTAGGTCCCATGGTCACCGTGGGGTGGCTCTGGTGAGGCGGGCCCCAGGAGTTCAGGCCCATGCTGCCCCCATTGCTGTGTGTGGTGCTCGGGGGCCCCCTCTTTCTTGCCGTAACTCTGAGAGCTGCAAACATGCAGCTCAGATCTGCGGGGCCGCCCAAAGCTGGGGGGCTTGGAGCAGAGGCAAAGGCTGGAGCTTTCCGTTTCCTGGGGAAGAGCTGGGGAGAGCTGCCCAGGTCCCCGATGGCATAGGTCTCATCCCGCAGCGCACTGTTGATGCGCCGGAACGCTGCTTCCTTCTCCGAGTCTAGGTCTTCGGCGGTGACCCGGAAACCCGGCTCAGGGGCTGGGGGCAGCCTCAGAGGCTCCCCTCGCCTGTGCGGCAGCAGAGGAATCCTGCGTTTTCGGGGCCTGGGACTGTCAGATGTGCAGGAGCCCTTCCTCCAGGGCCCTTTCTGCCCTCTTGCTGCCTCTGCATTTTTGTCAGGCTGGCTTTTCCTCTGGTAAACCACCGGAGCTGCAGAGGGCGATGGAGGGCCCTCCTCGCCCCCTGTCTTCGCAGACTTCTGGGGCAGCCCTTGCGGTATGGCGGGACCCCTCCTTCTTTCCACTAGCGGGAAACCTCGGGTGGAGCTATATGAGCTCGTGATGGCGTTTCTTTGGGGGCAGGAACTCACACAAGAGGTCTGCTGTTTCCTGGCGGATCTGTCCTCTGCCCACTTGGCGTGGAGGTCTCTCTGCAGAGGTCCAGGCCTGGGCACGAAGAAAGAGCCCCCCAGGGGCGTAAATGCAGATCGTGCGCCCCCGGTGTCATCGGGGCCGCTTCTCTGGTCTTCGTTCCTCCCTGTGATTGTGGGGACTTCCTCCTGCTCGGCCATCCCTTGCCCGCTCTCCTCCAGGGCCCTCAACACCGTCTTCTCTGTGCTGTAGTTGTAGTTCGGGACACAGCTGGGTGTCGTGGCCGGCACTGGCTGCCCCTGCGCCACACTGACAGTGACTGTGTCCACTGCGGACACTGAGCTGCGGGACGTCGTGGAGGTGCGAGCACCCATCTCTGCCTTCTTCCGATGGCCTCGCCTGAAGATGGAGATAAGGATCCCCATAAGGAGTGCAGCGTCTGCGGGATGGTAGAATGGGGTCTCAGAGACTCTGTGGCAAAGCGTAGATGCAGAGTCACTGGACACTTGTGGGCTGGCCTGCGAGTGGATAGCCGGCCATAGACAGCTGGGTGACCCGGGCCGGCCACGGGAAGTCGGTGGGCGCGGGGAGCGGGCTGGGGGCAGCCGAGCCCTCCTGGCAGGTGCTGGTCCCCCAGTGCCCGGTGTGAGGGTGAGGGGCAGGGCCTACCTAAGTAACTGCTCCTAGAGAACATGGGTGAGGTCGGTCCGTGGATAGAGAGGTGGGCTCCGAGCACTCTCCTTCAGCTGCCAACTCGGCCAAAAGCGGAGTGCGCTCTCTTTGGCCTGTTGCCTTTTTATACTCTGAAACCTGTGAGCGAACAATGGGCGTGCGTTGGCGGGGCGCAAAAGTTTAGGGAGGGGTGGCGCATGTGCAGAGTACACGTCAGGCCCTGGGGCGCACAGGTGAGGATGCGCGCCCCTGGACCGTCTAGCGCTTCTGAATCTCCCCGGGGGTCTGAGGGCTGGAGGTGTTTGCCTTGAGGGTGATGAGCTTCTTGGCAGGACAGCTGGCCCTTCTCCCCTGGCCGTGCCCCAGTGCTGTCGGGGTAACTAACTGTACTGGACGGGATCCCCGCCCAGCAAAGTGGGGCAAGGTCGCTGGCTGTGCAGCTCCCACAAGAGGCGGCAGCTTTGGCAGCAGCGCCTCTGCGTCCTCCTGCCCTTTCCCCTGGCGGCACTGGAGGGGAGAGCCGCTAAGAACGGAAGTGCCCACACCATCCAGATCCTGCTGGGGTGACACCTGAAGTGGTGACCAGGGCTGGCTGAGAGGGCCATACTTACCATATGACCCAAAAACCCACTCCTAGGCAATTAACCAAGAGAAAAACTTTTCACAAAACACATATGTGAATGTTTTAGCTATCTTGTCCACAATTCCTAAATATAGGACTATTGAGGTTATCCAATTTTCTTGAGTTTGTCATTTTTTAATTGTTCTTGGAATAACACTATGTATACGTATTGTTTCACAGTCTAGAGTTAATATTTTACCAATTAAATAAAATTCAGAAGGCTTACATCCATATAGATTCTTTTACCTTCCACTCTTTGTTATAGCTGTCATATGTGTCACATTTATATGACGTCAACGCCACCCTCTGAGACTGTGGTATCCTTTTTTCATACATATACAGGGAATTCCCTGGTGGTCCAGTGGTTAGGACTCAGCACTTTCACTGCTGGGGCCCCGGGTTCAGTCCCTGGTAGGGGAACTAAGATCCCGCAGGCCACGCAGGCGTGGCCAAAAAAAAAAAAAAAAAGTCATACATATACAAAATAATGTAAGAGGATAATTTTTCCAGATACTTGCCATTTTTGTTGCCCTTCCTTTGTTCCTGAAGTTGCAAGCTTACTTCTTTCTTGTGTCATTTCACTTCAGCCTGAAGAAGTTCCTTTCATGTAATATTGTTATAGCAAATTGTCTGGTGATGAATTCTCTTAGTTTTCTCTCATCTCCATCAGACTTCATTTTGGCTTTTGTTTGACTTTCAGTCTTTAAGGATATCCTTGCTTTAAGGATATCATATCCTGGTTGGTCTTTTCCTTTAATACTTTAAAGATGTTATTCCATTCTTTTCTGGTCTCTGTTTTCTGATGAGAAATCACAGTCCTTCAAGTTGACATTCTGTGATGTATAACAGGTCGGTTATACAAGATTATTCTTCACCTTGGCTTTTTTATCAGGTTGTGTGTCAGGGTGAAGCTTTCTGAGCTTAGGTCTGTGTCTTGAAATCAGTGACGTTTTCAACTATTCTTTTCCTCATATATTTTCTTCTGCACCTTTCCTTCAGACCCTCCAACGGCACAAAAGTTAGAACTTGCAATATTGTTTCACATGTCTCTGAGACTTAATTTTTGTTCAGTCATTTATCCCCCTTCAATTGTCACCCAAGCAGGATCTGGTTGGCTTGGGCACTTCTGGGTTTTTTTTTTTGTTTTTTTTTTGCACTTCTGTTCTTAGCGGCTCTCTCCTCCAATGTCACCAGGTGGGAGGGCAGGCGGACGCACAGCCGCTGATGCCAAATCTGCCACCTCGGGCGGCGGCTGCTGAGCCAGGTACCCTGCTCTCCAGCTTTCCTGCTCTGGTGGCCGGGGACCCATCCTGTACAGTTAGAGCCGGCCGGGGGAGAAGGGGCAGCTGCCCTGCCAAGAAGCTCATCACCCTCAAGGCAAACACCTCCAGCCCTCAGACCCCCGGGGAGATTCAGAAGCGCTAGACGGTCCAGGGGCGCGCATCCTCACCTGTGCGCCCCAGGGCCTGACGTGTACTCTGCGCATGCGCCACCCCTCCCTAAACTTTTGCGCCCCGCCAACGCACGCCCATTGTTCGCTCACAGGTTTCAGAGCTGCATCCCAGCAACAGGCCAAAGAGAGCGCACTCCGCTTTTGGCCGAGTTGGCAGCTGAAGGAGAGTGCTCGGAGCCCAGCTCTCTAACCAAGGACCAACCTCACCCAAGTTCTCTAGGGGCAGTTACTTAGGTAGGCCCTGCCCCTCACCCTCACACCGGGCACTGGGGGACCAGCACCTGCCAGGAGGGTTCGGCTGCCCCCAGCCCGCTCCCCGCGCCCACCGACTTCCCGTGGCCGGCCCGGGTCACCCAGCTGTCTATGGCCGGCTATCCACTCGCAGGCCAGCCCACAAGTGTCCAGTGACTCTGCATCTACGCTTTGCCACAGAGTCTCTGAGACCCCATTCTACCATCCCGCAGACGCTGCACTCCTTATGGGGATCCTTATCTCCATCTTCAGGCGAGGCCATCAGAAGAAGGCAGAGATGGGTGCTCGCACCTCCACGACGTCCCGCAGCTCAGTGTCCGCAGTGGACACAGTCACTGTCAGTGTGGCGCAGGGGCAGCCAGTGCCGGCCACGACACCCAGCTGTGTCCCGAACTACAACTACAGCACAGAGAAGACGGTGTTGAGGGCCCTGGAGGAGAGCGGGCAAGGGATGGCCGAGCAGGAGGAAGTCCCCACAGTCACAGGGAGGAACGAAGACCAGAGAAGCGGCCCCGATGACACCGGGGGCGCACGATCTGCATTTAGGCCCCCTGGGGGGCTCTTTCTTCGTGCCCAGGCCTGGACCTCTGCAGAGAGACCTCCACGCCAAGTGGGCAGAAGACAGATCCACCAGGAAACTGTAGACCACTTGTATGAGCTCCTGCCCCCAAAGAAACGCCATCACGAGCTCATATAGCTCCACCCGAGGATTCCCGCCAGTGAAGAGAAGGAGGGGTCCCACCATACCGCAAGGGCTGCCCCAGAAGTCTGCAAAGAAAGGGAGCAAGGAGGGCCCTCCATCGCCCTCTGCAGCTCCGGTGGTTTCCCAGAGGAAAAACCAGCCTGACAAAGATGCAGAGACAAGAGTGCAGAAAGGGCCCTGGAGGAATGGCTCCCGCACATCTGACAGTCCCAGGCCCCGAAAACGCAGGATTCCTCTGCTGCCGCACCAGCAAGGGGAGCCTCTGAGGCTGCCCCCAGGCCCTGAGCTGGGTTTCCCTGTTGCCGCTGAAGACCTGGACTCCGAGAAGGAAGCACCGTTCCGGCGCATCAACAGTGCGCTGCGGGGTGAGACCTAGGCCACTGGTGGCCTGGGCGCCATGCAGCCTTCCTGTCCCTTTCTGCTGCCTGCTGCAGGGGCTGCTTCTCCGCAGAAAATGTTTCATAGTTATTTCTATTTTAATATGATCATGGTACATTAAAATGTATTAGTGCTTGCCTGTGAACACTAAGGTCACTTGACTTGTAATTTTCTATATTGTTCTATATTTTTGTGACTAAAGGCATTACTTGGGGTAATTAAAAGAATATCTTGAAGCGATTTTGGCTTTTGATCTGCCACTAATTGCTATTTAACCTTAATTCAGGGGTCGGATTCTTTGACCCAAGGAAACAGAATAGTATAAAAAGAAAGAATGTGAGTGTCAGATGATGGCAGTGATTAAGTATAGCAAGAGACGCCTTTGCAAAAGTTAGTGTTGGTCCCAGAAGACTCTCACTTAGCTGTGTGACCCTGGGCAAGTCACTTCACCTAAATCTCTGAATTATAGGGCTGTACTGATGATTTAAAAGTGACTGAGCACGGTGGACACTCGGAAATCCTGGGTTCTCAATAAAGCCACTGCCCTGCTCTTTGGTCCTTTGGAATTACTAGATTAGTAAAATTTATACTTGACAGTAATTTTCGCTTAAAGTTTATTTTGTCTATTTCATCTCAGCCTTTTGGCTAAGATCAAGTGTAGTATCTGTTCTTGTCAATTTAAATAGCAAGAGAAAAGAAAGGAAAATAACGGGCATGCCCCCACACTTTTCAGACAATAGGAGCCTCTTAACCTGTTCCTTTGTCCAGAGACACAGGCCATTTCTCAGTGAAGGCCTCTGCCATCACTGAGGTTGCAGGGGAGATGTGGTAACTGGGAAGAAAAAGACCAATGGGGATGACCCCCTCACTCCTCAACATCCAAGCCCCCCACTTTCTCACTTGTCTGGCTAGAAATAAAAGGTTGATCCCATGGTTTTAACTTTCAGCTGTTGCTGGACTTTGGGTGCCTTGCGTAAACTGGGAGACAGAGACAGGAAAAAACCCCACCATAATCAACCTGTTATGGGCTGTTATTCAACTTTGGACTTCCAGGCCCCATCTGCCTGTTAGCGTTCACTTCTTAGAGTTTCAAGTGCATGCTGTTTGTCCTCTATCTTGCCCCATGCGGCTCTCAAGCCCTCGTAATATGACCACATTTCTCGTGCCACATGTAAGAATTCTAACACTTTGCAGATACTGAATTAAAAATCTATTATTTACATTGACTTCACCATTTTCATTTTCCTGGTGTGTTCATTAGAAAATTCAAAATTACATAAGTGCCTGGCATTATGTATTTTTTGGTGAGCAGTGATCCAGAGGATGGAAATGTATGCCTCCTTCGACTCCTTAAACTTAACCCCACTCTGGGGCAATGTCCCAGCCAGGCAGAAACTGCAGTGTGTCTTGGAGAAGGTCTTTTGCATTGAGATAGTAGGATGCACTTTTAGCTTCAAGAACTTGGATGTTGTTGAGTTTAACCTGGTATAAATTCAAATTAGAGTGTTTTAATTTTAGGATATTAAAGGTAATCCCCATGGTAAACACAAAGAAAATAGCTATAGAATAGTCCCAAAAGGAAGTGAGAAAGTAATTTAAATATTTTATTGTAAGAAATCAGCTAAACACACACAACGAAAGATAGGAATGCAGGAAATGAGGGGCAAAAAAGCTTTGGGCAGATGGAAAAGAAACAGCACAATAGCAGAAATAAGTCTTTTTTTTGTCAGCAGTTACTTTAAATATAAATGGATTAAACACTCCAATCAAAATACAGAGATTGGCGGAATAGGTAAAAACATATGATCCAACTATATGCTGTCTACAAGAGACTTAATTGAGATCAAAAGACTCAAGCAGGTTGAAAGTTAAAGGATAGAAAAAGGAATTCCAACCTCAGTGAGAAAACTCAAATAGTAACCAAAAGAGAGCTGGAGTGTCTATACCAATATCAGACAAAATAGACTTTGAATTTAAAATGGATGAAAGAGTTAAATATAAGAGTTAAACTATACAAAGTTCTGAAGAAAAAAAGAGGTAAATCTTCATAGTCTTGGATTTGGCAATGAACTCTTAAATATGATAGCAAAAGCACAGGCAACAAAAGGAAAAAGAAATTGGACTTTATCAAAATTAAAATCCTTTGTGTTTCAAAGAACACCATCAAGAAAGACATAATACAACCTTCAGAATGAAGGAAAATGTTTGCAAGTCATATATCAGATAAAGCCTAGTATTCAGAATATGTAAAGAACACTGGCAACTCAATAAAATGTCAAATAACCAAATTTTAAGAATGAGAAAAAGAATCTGCATAGATACTGCTCCAAAGAAGAGACACAAATTGCCAATAAGCACATGAAAACATGTCCAAAATTATTAGTCAAAATCATGCAAACTGAAACCACAGTGAGATACCACTTCATACCCAGTATTGTGCCATATAATTTTTTTAAAAACAAGGGTTGGCAATGATGTGGGGAAATTGGCACTTTCAAGCATCGCTGGTGCAAATATGAAAAAGAAAATAGTTTGGCCATTCCTCAAAAAGTTCAACACAGAGATACAGTATGGCCCAGGAACTCCACTCCCAGGTATATGTCCAGGAGAAATAAAAAACATATGTTCACACAAAAACTTGTACATGAGTGTTACATTGTCGTATCATTATTCATAATAGTCAAAAAGTGGAAACAACCCAACTATTCACCAACTGAGGAATGGAAAAATAAAATGTGTTATATCCATACAATGAATATTATTCAGCCATTAAAAGGGTGAAGGACAGATACATGCTACAACCTGGATGCACCTTGAATACATTTTGCTTACTGCAAAAGTCAGACACAGAAGTCCGCACATTGTGTGGTTCTTTTCATATGAAATGTCCAGCATAGGAAAATCAATAGGGACAGAAAGACCCAGGGCTGGGGTGAAAGGGGAGGACAGAATGAGAATGACTGATACTAGGTATGAGGTTTCTCTTGGGGATGATGAAAATGTACTGGAATTAGAGATGTTGATTGCAAAACCTGAGTACACTAAAAGCAGCCGAATCACACAGTTAATAAAAAATGTGGGGCTTCCCTGGTGACGCAGTGGTTGAGAGTCCGCCTGCCGGTGCAGGGGACGCGGGTTCATACCCTGGTCCGGGAAGATCCCACATGTCGCGTAAGCGGCTGGGCCCATGGGCCATGGCCACTGAGCCTGCGCGTCCGGAGCCTGTGCTCCGCAACGGGAGAGGCCACAGCAGTGAGAGGCCCGTGTACCGCCAAAAATATATATATATATGAATTGATGGAATATGGATTATATCTCAATCAAAAGATAATATGACAACATTTTTATAGTCATTACTCTTGATCAGTTTCAGGATGGAATTCCCACAGTGACTTCAATGGAGTGGCTTGTATGGGATGATATTTGAGGCTCAACCCTTTGGGACTAGATGTTCATTTTGAGCTGTTGAATGACGGTGAGGGCCAGCCAGTATATTTTCTTCACGGAGGATCAATCCCCATATGTATCCTTGGTTTGAATCCTTGTCTTTTTCTCTTCATATTCCTGAAACAAGTTCCTAGGAAATACATTCACAATAGTGAGAGGTGTTGACATCTTCCTGGCAAAAGCCTTAACTTATTCACAGGTGAAACTTCAGATCTCCTTATTACTAGCTGCCCGGGGAGTCCCCTGAAGCAAAGTAGGGCTTATGAAGATGGACCTTGCATTTGAGCGTGCACTTAAAATACCCAACAGGCTGATCACATGGGGAAAATAACTTTATTTACATGAGACAAGTACAAAGTCAGCACAACACAAAGAGGGAGAGTATGGGTGCTGGTGCCTGATGGCCTGAAATCAAATCCTATTTGAACGCCACGTGTACCTGGGAAGGTTAGTAACTTAGCCCTTCTGTTTCTCAGTTCCCTGGCCAGGGATATGGAAATATTAGTAGGACCTGCTTATTCGTATTATGTTCTGAGGCTAAAAATTAGTAAATACAAAGCCTGAAGAAAAATGATGGGTACTTCATAAGTGCTACCTACATAAATGTTCAAGTATTAAATGCCTGGAAGAATAAGTAGGTCGTCTCCAGAAAGGGCACCTAGGAGGCTACAAACAGGAGGATAGAGCCTACTTTTTCACATTGATGACATGAGTAAGAAGTTTTAGAGCTCATGGAAAGAATATTATTTCTTGTGATGCACTGTGGGGTGGGCAGAGTAGGGGCTGTGACCCATATTTTATGGTTCAGGGCACTGAAATTTAGACAGATTGAGTAACTTGCCCAGAGTCACAACACTGATGAGTGATGGGTCTGAGGCAGGGGAGGGATAGAGATTCCTGAACACATGGACATGAGATCATGCCCTGGATACACAAACCAAGAGCTCTCCTCGCTCCCTTTCCCACATCCTCCTGCCCCAAGGATGCTGCAGGGAGACAGCTGGTACTCGGAGGAGGTGCCTGGCCCAAGAGAATGGCTCAAATCTGGACCCACCTCCTGGCTCTACGTTTCAATCCCTGACCCCAAATACAATGTCTTTCCCCCAAATGCAGACCCCCTGATGGACCGGGGTATCCAAATATGTGTGCATCTCCCCTCCCTTCCCCCTCAGCACTTGATTCTAGCAGCTGATTTGCAGTGAGACTTCCTGGTGGTCAGGTGACCACCCTGAATGACCAGTAGTCTACTTGACTCCCTAACTGACTCAAAACCCAGGACAGTCCAAACCAACTGCCCACATGACAGTTGCACAGAGAATTAGCATCATCTTCAACTGATCAAACCTGGATGATGAGCAGTTAATATTCATTAGCTGGGAACAGGGTCTACTGGGCTGGTGTTTTGGTGGCTTAACAGATGAGGTTTACATGCCCGCACGGTCTCACTGACTAGAAACTGACCAATCGTCTGAGCAGCTTGGACTAAGGCCTGCCTAAGAGCGGGCAGTGGCTGCACCGGCTCTGAGTGGGCACCTTCCCTGCCCAATCCTCCCTCAGCCAGATCCAGGCTCTGCTGTACAAACTACAGCCATTGCTCCTGAATCTACTTGCTGGTATTATTTCCACAGTACCTTCAATGGAGTGGTTAGTGGGGGTGCTATTTGTGTCCCTACCTTGTTGTTTGGCCAGATGCTGATTCTGATGTGCCTGAACCACTGCTGCAGATGGCCAGCAGATTATCTTGATTGCAGATGATATTCTTGTGCATCCTGTGTTTGACTCCTTTATAATCTTCCTTTTCTTCTTGGTACCCGAGTCATGATCCTGGAAAACACGACAGAAACTGAGAGAACTATTGATATGTTGCTGGGAGAAGACCATGCAGAGGTGTCAATTCATTCCCAGGTCACACGTCTGTTCTCTTTGTTCACCAGCCTCCTAGGGGAGTCTAGGGGAGTCAAGTGAATCGAAGCTGGGCTGAGAAGAGGGTGTTGCAATGTGGTGTGCACTTAAAATAGCCAGCAGGCTGACTGCACGGGGACATGACTTTATTTAGTGAGATAATACAGAAAGGGAGCACGGCACAGTGACCGACAGAGTGGGGGCTGGTGCCTGATGGTCTGGATTCAAATCATACCAGAAGCCACATGAACCTGGGAAAGTTATGCAGACCCTCTGTCCTCAGTTCCTTGTTCTGTGATAATGGAAACGTTAATAGGGCCCACTTATTAGTATTACATGATGAAGCTTAATACAGCAAATCAGGTAGACCCTGATGAAAAATGATGGTTACTTCATAAGTTCTACCTAAGTGTGCAAATATTAAATGTCTGGAAGAATAAGCAAGAAATGTGGTAGTGCTGCCTCCAGAGAGGGGACCTGGATGCCACAGGGCAGGGGAGTGGGGAAGGTTATGGGTGTGATGCTTTAGAGCTTGTGAAGAATATCTGTCATCACCTCCTGTGATCCCCACATCAGCCCCGTGGGGAACTCATGGCAGGTGCTGTGAACCATATTTTATGGTACATGGCACGAAAATGTTGAGATTTTAAGTGACTTTCCCGGAGTCGCAAAGCTGATGACAGATGGATGTGGGACAGGAATGTAGTTGGTTCCCTGGGACAGAAATCCCTGAACCCCTGAATCCTCTAGATGGTGCTCTGGACCCCTGAGCCCAGGGCTCTCCTCCCTCCATGACCCCAATCCTCCTGCCTGCCCCATGGTTGCTCCAAGGACAGGAGGGGTCTGAGCCAACAGGAGGGCCCATGCCTGACCCGCTGCCTCCCTTACATGTTGATCCCTGACCCCACAGCTCTTAAATATCCCTGAAAGAAGGTCCCTTGAAGGATCAGGGGGTCCCATCTACGTCCCTCCTCCCTCAGCGTCTTCACACACTGGGTGAGCCTCCTGGTGGTCTGACCAGTGGTCGGCTTGTCTCCACGTGGCTCAGAGCCCTGGTCTCTCCAAGCCAGTTGCCCACATGGCACGTCTCTAACAAATTAGCTTGGTCTTCAACAACCAGCCCTGGATGCACAGGTAGTGCTGATTAATGAGGACAGTGGCCTGCTGGGCTGTGCTTGGTGGTTTAGTGGGTGAAGCTGGCGTGCCCCACTGTCGCCTGACTATTGATGTGAGCAACTGTCGGAGTAGCCTGGGCTACGGCCTGGCTGGGGAGGGGCCGTGGCTGCACTGGCTCTGAGGGCGCACCTTCCCTGCTCATCCTTCCTCATCAAAATCCAGCCCCTACAAACTCCTCATCCATCCCTAGACCCTGCAGTGGCACAGGAGAGAGGCCCATGCCCTTCTAGAGGGACCCCTCCATAGCCACAGCCTAGAGACCCCATCCCAGGACTGTCTCTGAGGATGACCCAGGCCCTCCTAATCTCTGTCACCAAATGTTCATTCCACTAACCCCATGGCATTGTCCCTTCTCTCCACATTCCCAGGCAGCGCCCAAACACCCAGTGATCCTGTTCACATCAACCACTGGAAATACCGCCACGAAATCCCAGTTTCCTTCCTTTCTGAAAACCTCTAGATTTAGACTGCTAATATTTGCTTTTGGATTTTGACATCGACATTCAGAAGTGTTTAGCCTGTAATTTCTCCTGTCCTGTAATATCTGCTACTGGTATGACATCAGTATTCTCCTGGTCCGATGAAAGCAGTGTGGGTGTGTTCCCTCTGTATCTGTTCTCTGGAAGAGTGTGTAGGAGACGGGCATCGTTTCTGTCTTAAATGTTTGGTAGAAATCAGAGGAAGCCACCGGGCCCTGAAGTTTGTTTTGTGGGGAAATTTTTTTGGCATCTCTTTCTAATTGAAGTTTCCTTGGTGTATTGTACAGGGCACAGATCTTAAGCGTAGAGCTTTATGGTTTCTTGTAAATATAAACACATCTGTTACCAACACCCAGTTCAATATACAGGACGTCCCCAGCACCCTGGCTGCCCCCTGTAGAAGGGGAGAAGAATAAGTGCTAACTTATTCAGTTATAAGAATGAAATCAGTTACTCCACGTATATTCCAAGTGCAGTGATTTACACACAAATAACTCAAAATGAGTGTGGCAGCACAATCAGAAAGTAGTGGAGGGTGCTGGAGGGCTGGGAGAATCCAGTCCCTTTGGGATTTCCGCTGTGGAGGTCGGGCCAGAGTAAGGAAGCTGAGAGGAGCTTCTCAGAAGCATCTGGGCTTTCACAGAGGGAAAAACTACTGCTCCCCAGAGTGGAGCGCCCACTGTAATTCACTGAGCCCTCCCTTTGCGGAGGGTGCTTTTCTATACTTGTGTGTTATCTTACATAGAAATGTTTAAAAAGAAAAAACCGAGGAGGAGATCAATTTTGCTTGATGTAACAGCCTTTCACTGTTAAAAGTAAGACATGTATCTAAAATTTATGCTAAATCTGTACAGCTCCGACAGGAAGTAACCGGCACTCGCTAGCTGACTCAGGAGCGGAGGGGGAGCAGAGAGGCGGCCCTCCTTCCTTGGCCTCGTGTCTCATTTAAGCTGCCAGACACTGCACAAGCTCCATCCACTCTGAGCCTCAGGCTGAGGCCTCCAGGTCACAGTCCTCACAGGTGTCAGACCAGAACCTGCCACACAAAGGCAGGGACTGGAGTCAGTGGAGAGGTGGGCTCCCTGGGGTCGGTGTGTGGGACCCAGGGGGGCTACTCAGACCCTGCAAGTGACTTTGGGCCCTGACATCCCCAGGGCTCACATCCCCAGGGCACTGGGGCCTCTTTGCTGCTCTTTGCCAAGTGTGTTCTGGTAGCAGAGAGACCTGTCCTACAGGGGCGATTTAACCTGGGCATTTGGCCGGGCGGCGTTCAAGTGACTGGTCCCCTGAACAGTGAAAGTGATGCAGAGGAAAGGGGAGGCTCTGGGGCTCCAGGGTAAAAAGTGTGGGTCCCTCCCACCTGGGCGCTGTGAGGAGTGGGAGGTCTGATGACACAGGTGAGAGTAGTGACCCTGTCCCTCCAGCCCACACGCAACACGGCCCATCATGAGACCAGCACAGTGGAAGTGGGCAGAGAACCGCAATGTTCCCTTTTCCCCTAAGAATCATTTTTCTTTCTTTAACACCCCAGCCAAACTTGCCTGTGCTTTTTAATTTAAAAATATCCTGATGCTGTGGTCATAGAATCATAAATTCTATAGCTTTGCTGTATCCCAACATGAAAAGTTTGTAGAAGACACTGCTTTTCAGCGTGTAATAAAACCAGATGTATTTGTTATCTAATTTTAAGGTCATAATTAACTTGGAATCCTGGCCCTTTAACTCATCCTAAATTAGCATTGCTTTGAATTGCCTTCATTTTGTGTGTGTGTTGTATTCAATTTTTACACATCTATGGAAAATCTATAGAACCTCAGGTTGAGAAATGGTGCCATGAGGTGACCCAGGCCCTTCAGTGGGGCTCCACAGAGGCTGCGGGGTCCCCAGGGGGTGGGCAAATCCCAGCCAGGTGTGGATCCTGCAGTGTCCCCTACCGGATGCCAGGGCTACCGCGTGCCCACAGGGATGCAGCAGCGCTGGGCCAGGTGAGCTGTCTGCTTGCGTGAGAAGAAGCCCCGGTGCCTCTGTCCTCCTCACCCTTTCCCCAGGACGCCTGAACTGGGGGGTACCAGGGCCACTTCAGATATCTCACCACACCTGGTGATTTACTGGGGATGTTGCCTGCTGACCTCGGCGGGTTGGGAGGGCAAGGCTGGGTCCTGCAGAGGGAGATGTTGAACCTCACCAGGGACACTCTTTACAAAGAACACAATGTGAACAACACCTCCAGGAGTGATGTATGTGGTGACCCCACAGATGCCTTCGGCCCCCCATCTAAACATAAGAGCCTGGCATCTTCAGGGGTTCTACGGAACCGGGATTCTTCCCTGGTGAGATGCACTCAGGTCACCCTCCAGTTGCCTGCGCAGATTACCACCATTCTCTTCTCTCCACCTTTTTGTTCACATGCAGTGGTGACCACCTCCGTGCTCTTCTCTGGCTTTTGGGTTTCCTGAAGCGCAAAAAAAAAAAAAAAAAAAAAAAGTCAGGGATGGCAAGGGAAGCACATACACTTATTTGCCTTCTGCTCTTCCTCCTACCCTCTCCACACTCACATTTCCTCTTCTTGTTCTTCCTCATCCTTTTACTTCATCCCTTCTCTTGAATCCAGGACAAGAGAATTTTTTTTTTTTTTTAATTGCATGAGTCAGTCTTCTTTTACTTATTTATTTATTTTAAATGTCCTTATTGGAGTATAATTGCTTTACAATGGTGTGTTAGTTTCTGCTATATAACAAAGTGAATCAGCTATACATATACATACATCCCCATAACCCCTCCCTCTTTTGTCTCCCTCCCACCCTCCCTATCCCACCCATCCAGGTGGTCACAAAGCACCAAGCTGATCTCCCTGTGCTAAGCGGCTGCTTCCCACTAGCTATCTATTTTATGTTTGGTAGTGTATATATGTCCATGCCACTCTCTCACTTTGTCACAGCTTAACCCTCCTCCTCCCCATATCCTCAAACCCATACCGTTTTTATGCTAAGTCATATTCTACATGTAGCCAGAAAAATGTTAAAAATATTTTTAAAGAACTGCGCATCTATTTTTGAAGCTGATTTGCCTGTTCAAGGCTTGCTAGCACTTTATCCATCTCAGTACTATTTCACTTAGTAAACAAATGCAGTTGTCATAATTGCTGCATATGTGTCTGTGTTCCCTTCTAGGCTATATGTTTTTGAAGTTAGAAACTATATTTATATCACAGCCCCTATGTATAGCACAATATCCATTGCTAATTCAGATTGTGCTTTAAGATATAAGAGAAAATTTAACACGTTTATTATAGTCATAAACATCTAGCAAACCAACCAGAAAATAAAAACTAATTTTCAATGGGTTGGCCAAGAACAAAAAAGAGAGGAATACCTAGTGCAAAATCATATCTCTAATAACTACTGTTGGATTTAGAGCACACACATGCTAAACTTATTTTAAAATATCTTCTCATCAAAGATTTGAGGTTGGACCTGAAAAAATTATATCAGATGTGAAAATAATTATGTGGTCTGACCAGCGTGGATCACACAAAGTAAGTGTATACTATGTATAAAGTAGATAAACTACGAGGTCCTGCTGTATAGCACAGGCAACTATATTCAATACCTTGTAATAACCTATAAAGGAAATAGATCTGAAAAAGAAATATATATATCTGAATCTCTTGGCGGTACACCTGAAACACAACATTGTCAATCAACTATACTTCAAGTAAAACAAAACAAAACAAAACAAAGTAAGTGTAAAGGGAAGTATAGTTTTATAAATTCACCTCTGATATCCAATGGACCAACTGAAAGACAACAGAAAGTACAACTTTCTAGGAGACAGGACATGGCCAGCAAACAAGGCCATTACCCTCGGTAACGGTCATACCTGCCAAAAGATATACAGACTAGCCTGCATTCATGAATACATAGGAATTCTTCATTTATCTGGCATTGTTAGGCAATGAGGTATTGTATGTTAGGAGAAGTTTTTTTAACTGACAAATTGAAGAGGAGTTATTTTAACCTTCACTCGGTAATTTTTTTCTAAAATTAAGAAATGTATCCACTGGTGTATCTAATGTTTCCCGTGATAACTCGGGGTCATCAGTTCAATCAACGTTTGCATGAATCATGCAAATGGAAACAAGGCAGGCATGCTTACTGAAACTGAAAATGACATGGCACTGGCTGGAATAACTGATGAGAGAGCAAGAGAAAAACAAAAATGAAAACAAACCGTGATCAAGAAACAATCAGTCAAGTTCTGACTTTCTGTACTTAGTTTCAAAAAGAGATACCACAAATCCCAGCGAGAGACTCCAGCATCATTAGCTGTCTTTCTCCTTTGTTTCCACCTTCCTTTCCTTTTCCTTCTACCCTATATTGTTCCAGGAAGTGATTATAGCTCCTTGCAAAACAATTTCTAATACTTGCTTTCTCTCACACAAACTTCACAATATGTCCATGTGATAAATAGTGTGGAGGTAAAAGACAATTCATCACAGGGACATCTCCTATGAAAATAAAATTAGAAACTAGCTTCTAAACATGCAGAGAGAAGGGCGTGGTGTCAGGCACTAATTTCCTTGTGAATTCCTCTTCATTTCAAATAGACGTTCTTCTTTACCAAGATCCCTTTTTATTGGTGTCGTGTTCCAGACTGCTCCACTCCACCCATCCTCATCCTGTAAAATACATTCACACTCTTTTGTGACCCTATTTATTTTCCCATTAAATAATCAATCATAGAACTGTCGGAATTAAATACAGAGTGAAATTAAAATACTGGAGTCACTTGGAGGGTTTAAGCAGCTCTACCAGAAAATACTGGGCATGGATTTAAAAGAGGCTGCGTGGGACTTGCTCTTGTGCAAGTTCTTTCTCAAGAAGTATCTGAAATAAGCCTAAATTCAGAGTTAATCAGTCTGGCCTGCTTTCTCAGGTGGACTGGAATTCATTGCTCTTTCCCCTCAACTCCCTGATGTCAGTGGCACTTTCCGGAGGGGAGGTGGACTTCTCTGCCTACTGCAGAAGCGCAGTTCCCCCAGGCCCACTCCCTGTCTGAATCCCACACTTGAGGCCAGATGCCAGCCTTCCCAGAACATTTGTGGTTTCCTTTCAGTTTCCGACCTGCTCAGATTGAGTCCCTGTAGACTCTTCCTCAGCTTGAAACCTGATCTTCAACCCCTTCCCTGACCTTGATGGTTACCTTCCTACTTTAGGCCTCAGGTGCTTTAGCTATAAAATGATATAGTTGCCCTTAATTCTAAAGTTTTCTTTCTAAAGCGCTAAAATGTGGTGGCTCTTGAAAATGTTTCTCTTTGCTGGTTTAAATTTTGTAGAGAATTAAAACCCCAGCCACTCTAAAAGACAGTAAGTTACATTGGATAAGGAAAGTGTGCTTTTGTAGTTAGATTAACAGAGATGGAAGATGACTTAATATGTTTCAAGATACTCATGATCCGTTCTCGTGAGAGTCGGGGGAAGAAGGGGAAGAGAGTTAATAAAATACCAAACGATTGTGACAAATTAAGTTCACCAAGATGTAGCTGATTAGTTACTACTTGAATAAGCCACACATATCCAATCCAAGTTGTCCTTTATTTTTCTAAGAAGGATCCCAGTGAACTGAGTCCCATGTTCAGTGACTCCACGTTCAGTGGCTTAGTCTTTAAAAACTGTTATGTTGCTGGAAGAAGAAATATTGCCCATCAGTCCTAACTGATGTTTAGCTATCATGCACATTTCAAATAAATTTATAACATTGCCTGATCTCAGTGTAATACATTCCAAAGGGGCAAAGAGCACACGAAAAGTTATGGAGTCTCCATCGTCTACACTGAAGTGTGCAATAAATTACATATTATTTGGCCGTGAAATTCACAAGCCATAGAAACCACGCCATTAGCAATGTATACAGTGGTAAACAGCAGGTAATGAGAATGATATAAAACAAAACAAACTGTGTATGTTGGCGCTGCTGCCAATAAAACAATCATTAAATGCATTCATATGCATCTACGCTAGGTAAGCTCTTTAGGGCAATTGCTATGAGTTCTACATACCTGTCAGGATATTATATATAGCCCACTTTCTATGGCGTTTATTCAAAGACGCTGAGAAAGGGTTACTCTGGGTAAATTCAGACCTTTTCTCAATATAGAATTTGGTCAACATGCATTCTGAACAGCAAAATTTCACAGTATTTTCCTACAGTAATTGCCACCTCAGCAAATGCAGGATTAAGTATAATGGATTATAAGAAGTTAGAAAAGAAAGATGGAAGACAAGAAGGAAGGTAGAAAAAAGGTGGGTATGGAATACTTCAACATTTATGTAGAGTGGAGCTAAAACTAAACTGAGGTTTCCCTGAACTATTAGCATACGCTATAGAAACTTAAATGAAAAAATAAAAAAAAACCAGCAAGGGAAACTCAAAGATTCTTTGTTTCTTCACTTTAATGCATATACACGTCCACCTTAAACAATCTATATGCTTATATCCAATAAGAGAGCATTGTTTTGCAAGGCTATTTGGGTTCTATCAGCATGTAAAGGTCGGACAACTCAACTTTAGCAGAGTTAGCCTTCAGGTGAATAATTGCTTCTTTCAGGTTGCGAGCATTTGAATTTTCCAGAAATGTTTCCCAAAAAATGAAAACTAAAAGAAGGGTCCTAGCACAGTGTCCTTTAGAAGTCTTATAGTATCAAGGCTTTTGGAGGAAGAGAATCCTTGTCGATTATCAACACAGTGATTCCAAGCAGGTCAATTTTTGCTGAGAATATTATATAACAGAACCCACTTCACCTCCATTATACTGACAATGATCTTTCTTACTTCAACCTTGTGGTTTTTAGTAAAGTTGAAAATACGGAGCCAAGAACAGACAGTGACAATGCCAGAGACTCAGATGTACCTATAGGTGCCTTCAGACAACATCAGCCACCCAGGCTAAAGTCCTGGTTTAAAACATCCCAACATGAATAAATCTCAAAAACCATATGCTGAGCAAGTGAAGCCAGATCAGAAGGGCACCGACTGTATTATTCAACTTACATGAAATTCTAAACTGGGCAAAAGTTATCTCTAAAGATAAAAAACAGATCCGTGGTTGCCTTGGGGTGGGAGATGGGGATACTTTTGCAAAAGCCTAGGAGGAAACTTTCTAGGGTTTTAGGATTGTTATCTATCTTTATGGGGGTGCTAGTTAAACAAATGTATACATTAATTAAAAGTCACTGAACCGTTGACTAAAAATGTCTGCATTTTATTGTATGTAAATGATACCTTAATAAGGTTGATTACAAAATGAACCAAAACCAAAACAAAACAGAAGAAAAACCTCTCAAGACCTCAAAGGAAATACACTGTTTTCTTCCAGGGTACCAGACTGGAAATGAGGCATTGGTCTGTTCTACCCTCAGATTATCCCTAGGATTATCTAGTCTATTTTAAAGCACTAGAGTCCCCTATCAGGAAAACTCACCCCATGTTTAATTACTTTGATTTCTTCTCTGCCTCTTCTCCCAAGACAGTGAAGCCATTCACGGAAGAAAAGCCAGCTTTTTCCAACTTTGCATCACCACATATTCTTTCCAAAGCTATTATTTATGGAATGAAATTTGGCTACACTTTGTAAAAATCTAGCTTTTTGAGCCTTACAAATCTTAACAGTTAACCTATTGCCTCCACTGGAATTTGGAAAAAAATTATTTTGAAAAGGAATACCTGAGACTTGACATTTTTTGTGTGTGTGATTTTCTCCTCCCCTAAGAGAGAAGTGAGTAGAAATGAGAAACACATACATAAAGAAAAATAAATTATCTTGCTGCCTTTGCATGGTTATAACTTATAGGAGGCCCTTTTCAACAATAATCTATTATCAGAATCAATAAAATATAATCTCCATGAAGGCCAGGCCAGGATATTTGTCTCTTTTTCAGCAGATTGCAATACAAACTACATTCATGGATATGCTTCTTGATGATCTTTGTAATACTGTAACAGTTGACCATTTCCTCATGCCTCTTCCCCTTAACTTCAACCTGGTTTTTCACCAATGACCTCACATTTCCTTCTCTATCACTTGGTTGTGGGCCTCTTTTCCAACTCCAACTCCAACTTGCATTTCACTCTGGCACCAAAGGAAGACTCACACCTTCCTGCTTTTTAGTGATACCTCAAGGTCATTACCATATTGTGATCACCCTGAAGAATAGCCAGATAATTGTTATTTCAGAGCCATCTGACAGTTTGTAGCTCTAAAAATTAACTAAGGACCGCATTTGTTAAAAATACCCTAGTTTAAGATTTTGGTAATACAGCGACAGTAATTCCGAAGTCATTTATGACAATCAGTGTGGGAAGCACCCTCCTTCAGGAAGATCCTTTGCCATACAATACTCTTTCCCTGTCTGGTAATAAGGAAGCACGGCCGTGGAAAGTAACCTTTTGTGGAAAGAAATACTTGGCTTTGAGAAGGCTTGAAGTTCATACATTTTTCTTGAATTAGATTCCCCATTAATTACTTTATCCACAAAGAGGTAATTATCAGAGTTATGTAAGCAATTAAGGAGATGCTACTCCACATTCTTTCAGCTTGTTGACCTTTCTCACTTTATTTCATGTGGCTATCTGAAACATCAGTGATTTACATGCCTTTTTTTTTTGACAGATTTCTGTGTGTGTGTGTACCCATGATGAAAACATCATTAAAGTAAAATATCATGAATAGACTCTTAAGAAGCAGAGTCTACTTAAAGTCCTGGAAAATATGAAAGCACTAATATTAATGGACAACTCTACACTCTGAAAGTTACTCCAAATTTTGTTAACCTCTCTTTTGTCTAGGAGTTTTTCAAATTTTCTACCACGATCATTTGTTAGTTTTATAATTACATAATAAAGGCATTACATCATACAATCTTTTGTTATCCATTGCAGTTTTAAAACTATTCCTTTCCTTTCCTCAGCAGATATGTCATAGATTATTAGTACACAAGCAAAGACTTTCAACGTAACAGTACTTTATAGTGAGAAGAACTATACTGAGCTATCTCTATCCTAAGACAATGCACTAGGAAAGCACTAGGAATTCTTAAGCACTAGGAATACAGAGACAATCACGGGGCAAGTTCCTTGCCTTCAAGTATACATAATCATTATAGCAAATGCTTAAATAGCACTTAGTACGTAACTCACCACAGCAGTCTTATTATCCTCCTTTTTAATAGGTGAGCAGAGGAATCCACAGGGAAGTCATAGGGTAAAGCCAGAATTTGAACCTAGGTAGACTAGTACACTCTCCACGGCTTTAACTACTACATTAAATATATATATATATATATATATATAAGTTTCATATATATATATATATATATATGTATATAACTCCAAGTATTCCAAAGTTACAAAACACTTATCTACCAAAACTCAAAAAGGAGCACACAAACTTGCATAGAAAATAAACATGTGGGCTTCCCTTGTGGCGCAGTGGTTGAGAGTCTGCCTGCCGATGCAGGGGACACGGGTTCGTGCCCCAGTCCGGGAAGATCCCACATGCCGCGGAGTGGCTAGGCCCGTGAGCCATGGCCGCTGAGCTGTGCGTCCGGAGCCTGTGTTCCTCAAAGGGAGAGGCCGCAAAAGTGAGAGGCCCGCGTACCGCAAAAAAGAAAATAAACATGTAAAACTTCAAAAATAAACCACAGTATAACCTGCTCCACATAATATACTGACTGCAGTGTCCAGGGCCTCTCCCATCCTTAGGTAGCCAGAAATTACAACAAAATAATACTTTTCACCTTTGGAAGCCACATAATCTCTCATACCAACCAACCAATTACTTCCTTAGAATTGGAAATTAACCTGAATATCATAAAATATATGTATATAGCATTAGTAATATAGAACCTTTGTTTAAACACAATAACTTCAATAGCAGAGGAAACTTTACCATTGCAGGCTTCAGATAACCTCTATATTTCTCAGATTTCATGCTAAATCATAAAATGCCATATTGTGTCTGAAGCTATTTTTTCAATAGTCCATTTTCTTAAATGGACGAGCAAAGCCGTAAATACTGAGGAACATTTTGGCTCTCAAATCCTAAAGCCATTCTGATTATGCCTGGGTGATCATGGGGACGTCATCGGAACTACCAGAGGACTGGCTGAAATACCAGTGCTCTGGCCAGCTTACAAATTAAAAATTATACAGAATCCAATTTTATTTTTTTGTTAAGTAATTCCTATGAGGCTTTTAGGATGTCAGTGTAAAGTCCTTTCATGTGTAATCTTTATCCATTAGATAGGGAACAATGCCAATCCCCATCATAAATACTTTCACAACCTGACACTGAAAATCCATTGCAGGGCATAGGACCTGCAAATAGGATGTGAATCACACACATCCACTCATTCAGACAATCCACAAATGTTCATTTTTAAGTCTACTATATGCCAATAATGTACCGGCCTCTCAGATGCTAAACCATGCTAAATGCTGAAACAGACATACTCAGTTCGGGCCCTCCTGGAACTTATTACCTACAGAAGTGCCTTCGTTGTAAACGGTCAGGTCTCAGCCAATGCTATTATCATCAGCAGGTGACCAAAGGATAGAGCTTGCTTCCCTTCAGAGGTACAAAACAGTTCTTACACCTGAATGGGATGCAAAGAATAATGTGACTTCTGTTCACCAGGGCATGAATTGAACTGTCCTTGCAGAAGAGATAACAGATGGTGTGAACCCCACATCCTAGAAACGGGCCAGGCACACGACAAGTGTTCAGCTTTTCAAAAACAAATGAACAATCACTTCCTCTCCTAGATCTTTACACCCTTCCTCTGTTGGCTACTTTCTCTCAGCTTATAAACATCCTCAAATATACTCACTTAAAAAAACTCTCAGACCTATGATTCTTTGGATATTCTTGTGGATAACCTAAGTCTCTACCATGCCTTCAAACACCTGTCCTCCCAAAAGCCCACATCTGTACCTTGGGCCCAGACCTGTCTACCAGGCCCCTCTAAAGCACTGAAGATGAAGGAAGATCCTCTCGCCACCCCCAATCCCTTTCTACTGTGCTCTGTATCTCTCAAAAAGATGCAGCTGTAAACTGTCACCCACGCTTGCTGCCCTCCCTTTTCTAACTGGTCACCAGCCCTCACCCATTCTCTCTCAGATCTGCAAAACCCAGTCCCACCTTTTATAACTTAAGTGGGACCCTTAGATTACAATTCACCCTGCACCCAATCAACTGCCTTCCACATGGAGGTCCAAGTGAGCCTCTAAACCAGAATTCCATTTCACTGTTCTTTGGTGTTTCCCGCAGCCTTCAGGATAAACATCCAAACTTCTGACAGGACAAACAAGGCGCCTTTCTGTTGGGCCCCACTAAGTTTTCAGTATCGACTCTCATTTCTTTCCCAAACCCTGAGTTCCAGTCCTGTACATTAGTTTTGCCATATTTTCTTACATTTCTCAAACTTCAACACACACTGCTCTCTCCTGCCACCCCAGGAGCTTCTACATATCCTTAGAAAGGATGGCACTTCCTCCAAGAATCCTACCCTGAACTTTCCCTTCCAAGTTTCTGTGCTCTGCAAAGGGGAAAGATGGTGGGGAGGGATACATTAGGAGTTTAGCATTAACATATACACACGACTATATATAAAATCATCAACAAGGACCTACTGCATAGCACAGGGACCTCTACTCCATATCCTGTAACAAACTGTACGGGAAAAGAATCTGAAAAGGAATGGATATATGTATAACTGAATCACTTTACTGTACACCTGAAAGTAACACAATATTGTAAATCAACTATCCTCCAATATAGAATAAAAATTAAATCAAAGAAAAAAGAGATTCTGTGCTCTGTAGCAGCAGAACTCACTTCTTCCAGAGCACTGACTCCTGTGCTTGTGTTTACTTGCTGCCCAGTAGAAGGGACGATTACCTAGGGCAGAAGCATCGTCTCCAGCAGCCCTTGGTTCTGACAACTCATTCAAGTGCCAGGATACTTTACACACATAACCTGCTTCATTAATTCTACGAACCCACAGAAAGAGTGGTTTTTAATGTCATTTTACAAGTGTGGGGATTGTGCAAAAGAAACCTGTCCAGGCCACAGAGAGCATAAGCCCTGGAATTCAAACCCTAAGCTGCCTTGACACCGGTGCTCTTTCCACTATATATGATACACCTATTGGAAAAAATTTTTTTTTCCTGAGCCCTGTTTGAATGGAAACGAAATGAAGCTGGGATATATCCATTTCCTAACCGCTTTGGTGTGTACCAGGCAAAGTCATTCAACAGACCAGGTAACATCTGTGCAACAATTAACGATGCTCCAAACTGTGCTAAGTGTTCTACTTTGTAGAGTCTAGAAGCATTAACACAGTGCATCCTTGTAACCGCCACAGAGGCTGGGTCCTGTGAAGCCCATGCTACAGATGAGAACACTGAGACCTTGAAGCCTTAAGGCACTCGGCCGGGGTCACCGAGCTGGCAGGAGTCCTAGGCCGCACGCCCCGTCCAGTGCACGTACACCCGGTCACTGGGCACCGGTTCTAGTGCCCACCCTCCACCGTTAACCATTTAAAACCCCGCTTCTCAGCGCCCACACGACGGCCCCTGGAAGCGGGAAGTACAAACCTGTCTCGACAAGCCGTGGCTGGAAGAAGCTCTGGATACAGATCAGGGGCAGAGGGTGCTCAGGAGCGGCGCCCAGTCTACCCGCGGAGGCAGAAGGCGTTAAGTCCAGCAGGCCCTCCCTCAGGGAAGCCCGCACGGAGGGCAGAGGCACCGAGTCCTGCAGCGCGCACAGGTCCTCAGAGCGCGAGAAGGAGTCGGCTGCGCTGTCCGGGCGCAGCTTCACCGAGTGTTCATGGTCTGAGCGCGGCCTCGGGGACGCTGGCTGCAGACAGGATGCCCACACCCTCCTGTGGGTCCTGGCTCGCCTCCCGGCCCCTCGGGCGCCCACCGCCCGGCGGCTGCGGCCCGAAGACACAGGGCCACGGGCCCCAGCTAGGCCGGGCCCTCCATGCCTCGCTCCGGAGCCCACGCGCGGCCTGGCGTTGGCGCGGGCATCAACGCCCTCCCGAGCCGCTGGGTTGCGGTTTAAGCCTCCGGGCGGGCCCGTGGGGGCGGGGCTCGAGGACTTCTGCGAGCTCGCCGTGCGTCCGCACGCAGACCCGCCTCTCCAGACGACGCGGCCTGAGGAGCGGTGTCGGCAGCTTCGAGACTAGGGGAGCGTGAAAGGTAGGAGGTGTGGAGAATTTGGGGTTTCCAAAAAGCGTTTGCTGACTGATCCAAACAAAAGTGAGACATGGTTGTATCAGCGCATTTTAAAAGTAGTTAAACTCCCGCAAAGTGTCTGTGCTCGCCCCGCCCAGAAGAGAGCGTGAACTCCGTGAGGGACACAGGAACGGCTGAGTGAACGTCTGCCTGTGGTCCCTTACCTGGTGCACGGGTGTGTGAATTTCTGCGGAGAGCTCTTAATTTCTGTCGTTTCTGCTGGCTTGACACGGTGGTTGGCAAACGGTGACGTGTTCCGTGCATTCAGGACATGATCGTGGTTCCTAATAATCACTTTTTTTGTACTGACACCTCCACAGAGAATTTACTACTGAATATCCACTTTGCAGAAGAGAAAGTGAGGCGTAGGAAGTGAAGTGACTGAGTAAGAGGAAGGACTCAGACAATTGGTGTTAGTAAATTAACCCTGCAAGGAGGCCGTTAGCCTGCGGTGGCTCTAGCGATGCGGTCGCCCACTTAAACCAACCCAAATCTAAGCCTGTCAGCGCCTCAGGGTGACGAACACCGCTGAGGACACCCAGTCACAAACCACCAACTAGGCGTTAAAGCCATAGCAAATCACTCGTTTCCTTGCTTTGCTTCTGCCCTTTTAAAATAAACATCTCTGCAGCTCCTGTGGCTGGAGTGCTCCTCACCTCTTCCGCTTTGTGGTGCGTGAATTGAATCTATTTTTGCGCACATAAAGTGTTAAAATTTTAAATATGCCTCAGTTTGTCTTCTAAGATTGGCCGTAGAAGTTGGATTTGTGTCCAGTTTCTAGAGCAATGGTCGTCCTCTGGTCAGGCCTTAGGCGTTACGTGTACAGTGTTCCTCTTCTACCACCACCTTCTGGATGCCTCCACCCACTACCAGCTCCCACGCATCAGTTCCCCTAGATGTGGTCAGCAATGGCTTTTACATGCAGCGTGCTCACATTATAACATCGCAGACACTCCTCCGTCCTCCAGCCAGTGTGTGAAGTGAAACATTACCATTCCTGTTGAAGAGTCTCTGGTGTGACCACTTTCCCAAACACAGCCACTCCCCAGCTGACCCTGGGTAACCACTCTTCTGAACTTGGTCTCCATCACTGGCATGGATGTCTTTCTATGTAGGCTACATGTTTAAGTATTCTTAAACTGCATATCGTATTCTATTTTGTTTTCTCTTGTTACTTGCTTTATTTAGCGTTATCTTTGCTAGGTTCATCCATGCTGACACGTAAAGATCTGTCTAGATCATGTACTTTCCTCGCTACGTAGGATTCCCATGTAGGGAAATCCAATAATTTATATGTGCATTTTCCTGTTGATGGACATTTAAATTGTTTCGAATTTTAAGTAAGATTTCTTTTTTAAAAAAATTTTATATCTTTTTTAAAGGTTACTTTACATTTACAGTTATTACCAAATATTGGCTATATTCCCTGTGTTCTACAATACATCCTTGAGCCTGTCGTACACCCAGTAGTTTACATCTCTCACTTCCCCACCCCTGTATTGCCCCCTCCTCCCCCTCCGCACTGGCAACCATTAGTTTGTTCTCTATATCGGTGACTCTCCTTCTTTTTTGTTATATTCGTTCAATTGTTGTATGTTTTAGATTCCATTTATAGGTGATATCCTACAGTGTTTCAGAGTTCAAAAGACTCTCACGACAGAAGCCAAAAGGTAAGAGCCATTTTACATTGACAAAAAGCATTTTAACTATGTAGAAGCAGAAAATGAAAAGAATAAACTTTGCATTACATTTAATAAAAGCTTAGGGAGATCTCTGTGGTATATTAGTGAACTTATTTGTGGAAATTTAGCCATGTACATTGTGTTGGAGAGGCACCAAGAGTTCAAGAACTCTCACAATTTGAGTACACAATTGCCTTACTTGTAGGCATGGTGGCAGCCATTTACATAACAATGATTTGGAGGATGTTGTGCTAGTCAGCTCTTGCTGTGATAATGCTTTGGAACAAATCGACCCAAAACTCAGTTCCATAAACAAGAATTTATTTTTCTTGGACCTATTGGCTAGCTGCAGTGACCCTCTTTTAGACCTCTAGATGGCTGGTTTTGCTCCGTGTTTTGGGTCAGTTTGAGGTCTGTAACACACATCTTCCTCTGGAGCCCAACTGTGAGGCCGCAGCTCCCAGGCCCTGTCTTCTCACAAAGTTCACTGAAACATAAGAGGTGAGCCCAAGTGCACAAGCCCATTTAAGGCCTCTGCTGCTCATTGAAGGCCATCATGTCTGCTCACACTTCATTGGCCAAAACATGTCACAGATCTAAGCTGTATTTAGAATATGTGTATTTGTTTAAAGTTGGGTGCCCTCACAGAAGAATATTGCATTTTGGACAGTGTTACCTTAGCATTTTCATTGGCATTTGCAAACGTGATAAACGCCGTGTGCACTTTTTCACCTTTGAGAACTTTTTGAAATTGTGGGACCATTTCTATTGGAAAAGAGGAAGGTACACTTTAGAACTCAACTCTAGTTATGGCATTGTTGGGAGAAGAATTAATGAGATAAGGGCAATACAAGTGAAAGATTTGGGATCACATATTCATCATTAACATTAGCATTCTACAGAACATTCCTGGAGAATTGTGATGCTTGCTTTATGTGATTTCTATCATAAATCATTAGAATTTGACCAAGACACTTCAGTGAAACATACATCATACAGCACATCACATTTTAGTTTTTCCCACCACTCCACAACTTATCATCAATACTTCACCATAACTCAGAAACAGAAACAGAAACTGAGTGAGTTCATTGTTAGCAGACGGGCTTCACAAGCAATACTAGTGGAAGTTCTTCAAATGATAGCAGACAGTAACTCAAGCCATACAAACAAAACAAAGAATGCTGACTAGAGCAGTTGTGGAGAGAATTATAAAAGATACTGTAATTTCAAATTTCTTCTCCTTTCTTCTCTTAACTAATTTAAAAAGTAAGTGTCTAAACAATATGACTATATTTGGATTGTTCTCTATATAACATAAAAAAATCATATATTTGATGATATGGCACAACAAAGGCAGTGAGAACAAAGCTGTGTTAGAATAAAAATGACAGTAGATCATAAGCTGAATCCGCAGGAAGAAAGGAAGAGAACCAGAAATGGTAAATAGATTAACCCGACAAACTCAAAAATATTTATTTGCTCAACTTTCTTCTCTAAGCTCTTTGAAAAAATAAGCTTGTGAGAAGTAATTATTATAATAATATGTTGTTAAGTATGTAACATATATAAATGTAATAAAAACAAAAAAGAGGGGAAGGCATACAGCTCTATAAAAGTACAGTTTCTGTTTCTATCTGGAATGAACCTAGCAAAAATCTGAAGAGATTCTGAGATGTATTACATAAGCCCTAGTGCAGCCATTACTCAAACAATGTGGTTAAAAATCATTAAAGGAATTACATGTTACAGTAGAAAATATCTACTTACTATAAAAGGAAAATGGAGGAACAATAACAAAAAAGCAAAAACATGAGACATGTAGAAAACCAAAGGTAGAATGATAGACATAAATAAATCCTACCATATCAATAATAAAAACTAAATGTTAATGAATTAAACAGTATAATCAAAAGGCATATATTGTCGAACTGGGTATTAAAAAATGTTTTCTATAGGAGACACTCCTTGGATTCAAAAGTCTAATGTGTACAAAGTAAAAGGATGAAAAAATATACATCATGCAAATAGCAACCGTAAGCATTGCTGAAGTGGCTATACTAATACCAGAAAAAATAGACTTTAAAACAAACAAAAAAGTTACTAGATATGAAAAGGGACATTTTATGATAAAGAAAGGGAAGATACAAAAATCTTTACCCTATTTGCCCTGAATAAGGTAAAACCAAAATACACGAAGAAGAAAATACCAAAATCCATGAAGAATTGAAGGAAAAAATAGATAATTGCACAACATTGGGTAGAGGCTTCAGTACTCCACAGTCAATAATGGATAGAACAGTTAGGCAGAAGATCAACAACGATATAGAAGACTTGGACAAGACTATGAATTAACAAGACCTAATAAATGTTTACAGAACACTCAACCAAAGAGTAAAATACTCATCCTGCTCAACTACATGTGAAACGTTTCCAGCATAGATGACATGCTAGGCTGTAAGAGAAGAGATTGAAACGCACATACATTGCTGGTGGGAATGTAAAATGGTGCGGCCATTTTACAAAACAGCTTGAGAGTTCCTGCAAGTGTTAAACATAGAGTTACCCTATGACCCAGCAGTTCCACTACTAAATATATACCTAAGAGAAATAAAAACTTATGTCTGCACAAAAGCTTGTACGTGAATGTTCATAGAAGCATATTTCTAAAAAACAAAAGGTGGAAATAATTCAAATGACAACTGGATAAATGAATAAACAAAATGTGGAATATCCATACAATAGAATAGCATTCAGCTATAGAAAGGAACGATCTATTGATCCATGTTACAACATGGATGAACCATGAAAGCATTATGTAAAGTAAAAGCAGCCACTCACAAAAGATCACATATTGTACGGTCCCATTTATATGAAATGCCCAGAATAGCAAATCTGTAGAGACAGGAAGTAGATGAGTGGTTGCCTAGGGCTGAGAGGGTTGAGGAGATTGAAAAAAGCTTGTTAATGTGTAATGGGTTTTTTGTGGGGGGACAGAAATCTAAAATTGGATTGTTGTGATGCTTACCCAAGTCTTTTAGTGGTTACACTCAGAACCACTGAATTGTATACATTAAAGTGTTGAAATTATGGTATGTAAATTCCATCCCAATAAAGCTGTTTAAATTATGATAATTTTATATTTATAAATTTGAAAATTCATCGAAAATGACAAATTCTTTAAAAATGCAAGCTAACAAGACTAACCCAAGAAAGAAAACATATCTCAAAAACCTATATCTACTGCAAAAGTTGTTTGTATAATTAAGTACCTTTACAGAAAATGATTTCCAGGGATAAATGGCTTTCCAAGTAAATTCTCCAAATATTTAGGGAAGAAATATTGGTAATCTTACATAAAAATCTTCCAGGAGACAGAAAAGTATATATTGCTCAAATATTTATAAGGCCAACATAAGCTTCAGATCAAAACTAAAAAGAATATTACAAGAATAGAATCACAGGCCAGTTTCTCTTTTGAACATGCATGCAAAATGTGTAAACAGAAGCACAAACTGTATCCATGGTATGTAAAACAATCATATATCACAATCAAAGTAGCTTTATTCTAGTAATGCAAGGTTGGTTTAATGTTCAAACATGAAACTGATCGCAAGAATGAATTAGAGTGGGAAAAAAAGTCATTTAAAACAGAAGTCTTGGGACTTCCCTGGTGGTCCAGTGGTTAGAACTTGGTGCTTTCACTGCTGGGGCACTGGGGTCCCATTCCCTGTCAGGGAACTAAGATCCTGCAAGCCATGAGGCGAGCCCCCCCCACGCCAAAAAAAAAAGGAAAACAAGAAGACAACCAGGAGAAGAACAAG
Organism: Tursiops truncatus; assembly: GCF_011762595.2. Classification (NCBI taxonomy): domain Eukaryota; kingdom Metazoa; phylum Chordata; class Mammalia; order Artiodactyla; family Delphinidae; genus Tursiops; species Tursiops truncatus. The sequence continues at coordinate 7,544 of NW_022983427.1, read as the reverse complement.
ATCGAATAAACATTAACAGATAACACCTTATGAAAAGTAGGTGAAGATTATGGAATATTCAAAAATTTTCAAACAAAAACATTTAAAGATTCAAGAGGATGTGACAAATATTGTACATAGGCAAAAAATAAATAAAATAAAATAAACGGATGATGGGAGCCCAAAAATCCAGATCCAGATGCCCATGTCCTGTCTCTGAAGATTCTCATTCAATGGGTTATGGATTTCCTCTATGTTTAAAAACCTACAGGTGTTATAAAGCAGAAACTAACACACCATTGTAAAGCAATTATACTCCAATAAAGATGTTAAAACACAACCAAACAAACCTACAGGTGATTCTGATATGATGCACAGACAATGTAAAGCTTCTGCTTTACAGGAAATAATACCAGATTATTTTGTTATTTTATAGTTATAGTAAAAGTTTGTACTATTGACTGGTAAGTCTGATGTCAAAATGCACTCCCCACTAGGGATATAAAAGGAAGTAATAGTCTCTACGGCTACTTGGTGGCAGCATGCATGTATTGCAAGGGCAATTATTGTAGGAATCCAAATGAGTGGAACATTTTAGAATTGGAAGACTACATACAGATCATCTAGTCAAGCTTCCAACTATGATAGTTGTGAAAACTAAGGCCCATATAAAAGAAATGATTTATCTCCAAAGAGCGTTAGTGAAAGAGTATGAAATTAAAAATATCTCTGAACTTTTAATTTAATGCTGTTTTTATTAATCTCATGTATTAGCTTAAACTTCAGTGTGACAGATTTGGGATTGAATTCTTGCTCAGATTTACTGATTGCGTGCCTTTTAGTAAGTTACTAAAACACTTTTTTAAAAAAAATAGACTTATTTATTTATTTATTTTTGGCTGCGTTGGCTCTTCCTTGCCATGCGCGGGCTTTCTCTAGTTGTTGGTGAGCGGGGGCTACTCTTTGTTACGGTGCGCGGGCTTCTCATTGTGGTGGCTTCTCTTTGTTGCTGAGCACGGGGTCTAGGTGTGTGGGCTTCAGTAGTTGTGGTTCACGGGCTCTAGAGTTCAGGCTCAGTAGTTGTGGCGCATGCTCTTAGTTGCTCCGTGGCATGTGGGAGCTTCCCGGACCAGGGCTCAAACCCGCGTCCCCTGCACTGGCAGGCAGATTCTTAACCACTGCACCACCAGGGAAGCCCTACTAAAACACTTTTAACTTCGCTTTTCACATATGTAAAATGGTGAGCCTTGGCTGATATAGAATATGAGATAACCTAGCACTGTTCTTAACACATACACGTAGTTAACATTTTTTGGCTCTCATCCCTCTTAAACAGCCTCTATCCTCTTAACAATGAAAGTGTGTTTCAGCTAGCAAAGCACCCCAGAGCTGACCACATTCTGGCAAGAGATGTAGGATTCTTTTTCTTGCTGGTGGTTCTTTATACCTGATATTTGAACTGCACTGAAACATGAACATCTCTTGTTTATACTATATTAATGGATTTGATAGATGAATTTTAAAAAGTAATATGCAGGAAAAAAAAGTAATATGCAGGAATTGAGCTGCCTTACTCTCAAGAAATATAATTCGATAGTGGTGGCTAAAACGATAAACAGTGTTTGCACAGGGAGTCCATATTGGATGTGAACTACCTGTACTCCCATTCGTCTATTAAGAATAAATAGAATCCTTTCAAAATCTGTTTTAAAGCGCAGTTATTTCCTTCTGACTCATTTAAGTTACCTGCAAGAAAAAGACAATCTCCTGAATCCTTGCTTAAAAGGCTTTTAATATAAAGCAGATAATTTTTTGCAACATTTCCCAAACTTTTCATTATCAAATGGCTGAGGCTTCTCAACGATTATCATTTCACAACAATATCTCCCTTTTCACCTTTTTTTAAAAGAGTTGGCCTCGTAGATGTGCCCTTCAAACAGAGCTTCACTCTCAACTTATTTTAAATTTTGTATTCAAACAGTATGAAGAAAACAGGATCAGGGAATTCAGCCATAAAAGTGAATGGATTACTGATACATGCTACATCATGGATGCAACTAAGTGAAAGAAGTCAGGCACGAAAGGCTCTCTATTGTATGGTTCCATTTATATGAAATGTCCAGCAGTGGCAAATCCATACACACGGAAAATATTATACATTAGTGGTTTCCAGGGTTTGGAAGAGAGGGAAATAGGGAATGACTCCTCAAAATGGGTGTATGTTTCCTCTTGGGGTGATGAAAATGTTTTTGTAGTTGGACAGTGGTGATAGTTTGCACAACATTGTGACAGTAGTAAATTCCACTGAATGGTACAGTGAATTGTAAAATGATCAAAATGGTGGATTTTGTGTTATGTTCATTTTACTACAATAAAAAGGAGAAAGAATTAGGGAAAGACTTAGAGTTTGGGAAACTAAGGTGAACTGGTCAAGAAAAAGACAGCTCTACTGTTGAGTGTTCTCTCAGCTCTCCCAGTGCATTAATCCTCAGCAAAAAGTAGGCCTGAACTTGTCGATGATAGTCATTCAACCACAGTCCAGGGAAAAGTAAATAAAATAAAACCCAACTCTTCTTCTTTAGCACATCTATGGAAGGTTAACTTGCTGCTCAGCCACGTGGACATTCATGAAATCGTTTCACTTTAGGTGTCCTCTACTTCAGTACTTTACTCACAGCTCATTCACACCTGTAGGCAAACAGCATTCCTTAATTGGATGGAATCTGCAGTGCTGGTTTGTGATCGGTCTCATGAAAAGAAAAGGGAAGGCGGAAAAAAGCCTCCACATTGCCTTGGTGGTCTTGACGAAAGGATGCAGAAGACAGCTTGAGTGTCAAACTGGAAACTGTTATTTTCCTTTTCCTTTTCTTTTTATCTTCCTATCAGGTCTTCTGCCCACTTATCACCCCCTTCTCTCAAACAGGAAAGACACCAATTAGCTGCTTTTTTGTGTTTTGGTAAAACACCTTTGTTTTGCGTTTCTTGTTGTTCGGTGAACATTATTGTTTTTACTGCCAAATGAGCTTCAGTGGGTGATGTAGGCGGTCTCTTGGGACTTAACGTTTTCCAGTTTAAGTGGAAAAGCTTTGTTGTTTGAATTGGCTTTTATGGGTGCTTCAAGGTTTGCTCTTGGCTCTTTGAAGGGGGACTAAATAGCACTGTGTTTCCTTTGAGGTTCCAATGAAGAAAGGATCCTATGTCCTGGGCACTTTTTGTTGATTTTGCTGTGTGTCCTCTCTAATAGCCAGATGCAGATTCTAGGAGAATGACATATAAATGAATATAAGTAATCTAATATTTTTACAATTTGCTTTGGCCATACTCCTGGTCTTATTCTACTTGTAGCAGATGGCTTTAAAGAGCATTAGCTATGTATATATTAAAAATAATATAAATATACCAATATTAAATATTATATTGATGTATAAATGTAATATACTAATATTTATATTAGTGTATAACAATTATGTATTATATTAAAATATATTTTTTGCCTAGCATATATTATAGACAAAATATATGAGTAATGAAATGTATTTCTATGTAATATGTTCATAATATTAATATGATATATCCTGTAATATTGATTATAAAACAATTATATCATAATATATAAATATATAAATATATTATCTGATATAATACACTATAGTTAATATATTCTATATAGCACAATATATAATGTATTAGTATAATTGTATATATAATATAAATATAATACATATAAAAACTATATATCTTTTGGTTATACATTACACATACGAGTATGTATAGCTATTTATAATTTTATTTAATAGGAATCTGGTAATCATAACAATTGATGTAAAAAATATGCAATATTTCAATCAAATGGGCCTTAACCTCACTACCTACACATAACTACTTTTAAAATCTTGAACCCTGTCTAACTCATGCTTCCATATCTCTCAACTGCTTTTCTACACATGCACATAGACACACGTTTATAATGGTATATATGTATACTACCAGTTTTCAGTTCAATGTATATAAATATATTAATATATAATTATATTCCTGTGTATGTATACAAATATAAATCAAAGGTATGTGTATAGGTATGTATTTCATATGTTTATATAAAGGTACAAATAATGTATGTGTATATAAATACATGACTGTATACATACATACACAGAAAATATTTAAACAAAAGGGACCTAAATAAACATAGTTCTCAAGAATAAAAGGTTATGTCTCACTCTTTCAATAACAGTTTATAGTTTTCTACTGTATGTGCTTCTATAATTGTTATGAAAATTTCCCATTTTTGTTGAATGTTAAGTTGTTTTATTTTTGGCCTTTTTTGTTTTTTGTTGTTTGTTTTTTTGGTACGTAGGCCTCTCACTGTTGTGGCCTCTCCCGTTGAAGAGCACAGGCTCGGACGCACAGGCTCAGCGGCCATGGCTCACGGGCCCAGCCGCTCCACGGCATGTGGGATCTTCCTGGACCGGGGCACGAAACCCGTGTCCCCTGCATCGGCAGGCGGACTCTCAACCACTGCGCCACCAGGTAAGCCCAGTTTTTTGCCATTATTAATGAAGTTCTGAAGAATACGGTGGGCAAGATTACTTGAAAAACTCTCCTAAAGAAAAGGGTTAGGTATGCTAGGTTAAATGTACACAACTTATTTTTAAGTGCGTGGTTGATTTTGGAAGTGTGCAGTCGAAATGTCCAGACCCATGAAGGAAGGGTGGTCCATGTGTGAGAGTGATAGCTCTATTAAGAGTGGATGAAGATCTTGGATAGCTTAGAACAGAAAGCTGGAAATCCTGTTTTATGGAGCCAAATGGCAAATATTTTAGGCTTTGTAGACCAAAGAGGCAAAATTGAGGATATATTTAGGTACTTAGGTAACCATTTAAAATGCTACCAGTAAAAACGTGAAAATTATTCATAGCTCATAGGCCATAAAAAATAGGCAGCTGTCTGGATTTGGAATACAGGCCGTAGTTGAATGACACACCTGGTATAGAGACTTGTTTTTAAATGGCCATGGATACATGGGAGGCAGGAGGTAAGACTCCATCCTACTAGATGGGAAGTTAGAATAAAGCTATCTATCCTGGCTCACTTTAATGAAAGGGTGTGCCAGGAGAAAAAAAATATCTGCTGGCAAAGGGAGACTAAGAGCAAATTCTCTGGGCCTCTGCTCTGGGTAGGAAACAGGTAGGAAATCTGAGAATCTGAACCGCAGATCTGTGTTCACAGTGTTTGGGTTGCAAATTTATTTGCGGTCTTGCAAAAGAAGCTAAGAAATTAACTTACAATGCTCCCAAATCGGTGGTATTTCCAAACACAAAACTAAACCCTTTCTGCGAGAGGTTAGACCTTCAACACAGGCCTATAGCGTTTCCCACAGATAAAGTTTAGCTAAACGTGAGCTCATGATCTAAATTTACACAATAATGAAGAAATCAGCTACAAGTGGAGAGAATCAGCAAAAACAGTAATAGCAGAATTAGATTCCAAGGCCATCCATCAGAGTTGGAATAATCAGGTGCCAGCAGAAAATACAATAAAATAGAACTGAAACAAGGAGCAAGGATGTTTTAAAAGACTGGTAGGATCTTTCAAAAATTTTTAGAGTAACATGTCATTTTAAAGCTAAAAACTCGAAGTCGTGTAATACAGGCAGATTAATCGTGGAGAAGAGTGAATTATGCTTTTTAAAATATGGCAGGTCAGATTTCCTGCCAATTATATAAGTTGATTTATCTTAAAAAAATACACAGTTATTTAAAGATTTATTGGCTGTAAATAGTTAAGGGGTATTTCAAAGGGCTTCTCTGCAAAGAGAAGTGAGAAGTAGCAAAACACAGAAAGTCGAGGGGAAAAAATGTCAATATATACATGGCTATAGGGTGAAACTAAGCCTTAGGCCAGCAACTATGAGGAGGAGCTGACCCTTAGATACGTACAACTAAGCTGAACCTTCAAAAAGTTCAACTATTTATAAGTCAAAAGATTATTAAAATTAATAACCAAGTGTTTTAATGACATCAGAAGAGTTAAAACAATAAAAACCCTGAGAACATAGAAAAAGAGACAATAAAGATATGAGCAGAACTTATAAAACAGAAAAAAGTATAAAATTGAGGTGATTTAGTAAGTCAAAAGAATATTCTTTGAAAAGATTTAAAAAAAACAAAACTTTGATTAAGCAAAACAAAAACGTAAGTAAAACAATATACAGAAAGAATCAGGACAATGTTATAGCAGAGAGTACAAACAGAGAATATATGAAATGCCAGTAAATTTGAACATTTCTGTAAAGTGGACAATTCCTAGCTCCTGAAGTTTACCAAAAATGACACAAGCGGAAATTTGTAGCTGAGTTATTACACCAGTAAAAGGAATTAAGTCAATAGTTTACAATCTTTCACCAAGAAAATACCCAGACCGGGCCAAATCATTTGGGAGGTGAATTCATAAAACTTCTGTTAAACAGATAACATCAATATTAACAAAGAAAAACTTCTAGGAGTAGCAAAGGAAGAATGCTCCTTATTCATCTTATGAAGTGATATAATCCTAATACTGAAAATAGATTAGGAATGTAAGGAAAAAGAAATTTACAGGTCAAATTTACTTCTAAATATAAAAAGGAAAAATTTTAAAACTATGATATTAGCTACCCAAGTTCAATAGAGTAAGAAAAAGCACGAGCAAGTTAGGTCATCCAATGTAGTTATGTCAAGAAGATATATCAATAGATGAAATCACACATTTTATTTCTTTCTTCTGTCTCTTTAAAAATTGGTAAGTATTATATTGATCTCTCGTGTTACTAGGCACTGTGCCAAGTCACTTACACATATTTACTCCTTAAACTTCTATAATCCTGGGGGAAAGTTCTATTTGCTTCCATTTTTAGCTAAGACTCTAACACCCAGGAAACAAAGCAACATTTGTAAGTTTTGTGGTGGTCAGTGACGGGACCAGTACAGGAACATCCAAAGTCTGTGCTTGGAAACAGTGCCCCATGTTGACACTCACATTACAGATGAAAGGAAAGGGAACCATGCACTAACATATAGATTAAATCTCACATTACAGGTAAAGAAAGGAACATGCACTTACATTATAGATTAATACCCACATAACATAAAGGAAAAAGGAAAAAGAAAACATGTGCTTCTATCAAAAGTTGTAAAGAAGGCATATCCTTCTAAATATATTCCCAATTCTTTTGCTTGTTTTCGGACCTTGTAGTGCATTTTGCCAGAGGAAAATTTATTTTCTTATATAATAAATGTAGCCTTTTTTTTCTTTGTATCTTAGAAAGGTATCCCCATGAATAATTTATTTCAAGTCTCCAGGTTCTGTACTTTATACATTCATTATTAGTTTTAACTGTTAAGTAGTTGCTGTATCTAGAATTTAGTAATCTATGATAGCCATATTTTCCCACTTTTGTTGAATAATTTTGATGCTGATCCAAAATGTGAATTTTATTTTAATCTCAATTCCCTTATGCTCTGCATCTAATTTTAGATGCTTCTATTCCATGGGTTGTTTGTCTACCTAAAACAAAATGCTACCTT